>NC_084627.1:22568523-22638523 GCF_033978795.1 Nerophis ophidion
GGTGTTGCACGCAAGGGAGACACTATGGGAGCCGGAAGCAGGAAAGGCGCAACACATGTTTGACGTGTTGTCAGAAGCAGCTGCTGAACAATCCTCCGTCCTCCATTGTTGTATTGCGCAGCCAAAGTGTTCCCAAACGGGAGATCTTAACGAGGCAGGAGGGTCTTCCAGCTCTGGTTTTAACATGTTGTCCTAGCCCGGTCGCTGCTAGCCTGTACTTGTTCGGTACACCTTCGAACCGAACCGAAACCCCCGTACCGAAACGGTTTGATACAAATACACGTACCGTTACACCCCTAATAATATATATATATATATATATATATATATATATATATATATATATATATATATATATATATATATGTGTAAAAATATATATATATGTATGTATATATATATATATATATGTGTAAAAATATATATGTATGTATATGTATGTATATATATATATATATATGTATATACATACATACATACATACATACATACATACATACATACATGTATACATACTGTACATACATATATATATATATATACATACACATATATACATCCATCCATCCATCCATTTTCTACCGCTTATTCCCTTTTGGGGTTGCGGGGGGCGCTGGCGCCTATCTCAGCTACAATCGGGCAGAAGGCGGGGTACACCCTGGACAAGTCGCCACCTCATTGCAGGGCCAACACAGATAGACGGACTACATTCACACTCACATTCACACACTAGGGCCAATTTAGTGTTGCCAATTAACCTATCCCCAGGTGCATGTCTTTGGAAGTGGGAGGAAGCCGGAGTACCCGGAGGGAACCTACGCATTCACGGGGAGAACATGCAAAGTCCACACAGAAAGATCCCGAGCCTGGGATTGAACCCAGGACTGCAGGACCTTCGTATTGTGAGGCAGACGCACTAACCCCTCTCCCGCCGTGAAGCCCATATATACATACATATATACATATATATATATATATATACACATACATACATATATATATATATACATACATACATATACATACATATATACATATATATATATATACACATACATACATATATATATATATATATACATACATACATATACATACATATATATAAATATATATATATACACACGCATACATTTACACACATACAAACCAGTATAGTACAGTGGCCCTGCGGTGAGGTGGCGACTTGTCTAAGGTGTACGGAATGCAGCTGAGATAGGCTCCGGCGACCCCAAAAGGGACAAGCGGTAAAACATGGATGGATGAGTACAGTACGATTTATATTGTATATAGGAGCATGTTATATATAGACCTACCTGTCTACAAATGATATACTGCAACTTTTTAAGAAATTGCACATTTGTTATTATGCTGTGGCTGCAAATTATGCTTTTTTTTTGTCCGTGGGTTTAATCTAAATGTATTCTTTACCTCAGAACCTTATTGTATTCTTGCTCGTCCTATACTGTCTGTGCATGTGTCTAGCATTACGTTCAATACGCATCGGTCGATCAAACTATAATGGAATAATGTCTGGCTAGCCAACAGCTGCAAGGAAAGGGATTCCCATCCGCATTGAAGCAATGTAGTGACGTGGGCATGTAGTGTACTTTGTGTGTACTGCATACGTGACGTGGGCATAGTGTAGTGCAGTGGTTCTCAACCTTTATTCAGTGATGTACCCCCTCTGAACATTTTTTTAATTCAAGCACCCCCTAATCAGAGAAAAGCATTTTTGGTTGAAAAAAAGAGATAAAGAAGTAAAAAAACAGCAATATGCCATCAGTTTCTGATTTATTAAATTGTATAACAGTGCAAAATATTGCTCATTTGTAGTGGTCTTTCTTGAACTATTTGGAAAAAAAAAGATATAAAAATAATTAAAAACGTGTTGAAAAATAAACAAGGGATTCAATTATAAATAAAGATTTCTACACATAGAAGTAATCATCAACTTAAAGTGCCCTCTTTAAGGATTGTAATAGAGATCCATCTGGATTCATCAACTTTATTCTAAACATTTCTTCAGTAGAAGCATTTAAGTCTCACCTTAAAACTCATTTCTATACTCTAGCCTTTAAATAGACCCCCGTTTTTGGACCAGTTGACCTGCCGTTTCTTTTCTTTTTCTCCTCTGTCCCACTCTCCCTTGTGGAGGGGTCCAGACCGGTGGCCATGGATGAAGTACTGGCTGTCCAGAATCGGGACCCAGGATGGACCGCTTGCCTGTATATCGGCTGGGGACATCTCTGTGCTGCTGATCCGCCTCCGCTTGGGATGGTTTCCTGTTGGCTCCACTATGGACGGGACTCTCGCTACTGTGTTGGATCCACTTTGGTCTGGAGTCTCACGGTTGTGTTGGATCCACAATGGATTGAACTTTCACAGTATCATGTTAAACCCGCTCGACATCCATTGTTTTCGGTCCCCTGGGGGGGGCACATATGCGGTCCTCTCCAAAATTTGTCATAGTCATCATTGTCACAGTCACCGACGTCCCACTGGGGTGAGTTTTCCTTGCCCTTATGTGGGCTCTACCGAGGATGTCGTCGTGGTTTGTGCAGCCCTTTGAGACACTAGTGATTTAGGGCTATATAAACAAACATTGATTGATTGATTGAAAAAAAAGAATTGTTTAACATCAATATTCATGGAACATGTCCACAAAAAATCGAACTGTCAACACTGAATATTTCATTGTTGCATTTTTTTAACGGTTTATGAACTTACATTCATATTTTGTTTAAGTATTATTCAATAAATATATTTATGAAGGATTTTGGAACTGTTGCTATTTTTTAGAATATTTTTAAAAAAATCTCACGTCCCCCTTAGCATACCTTCAAGTACCCCCATTTGAGAACCACTGGTGTAGTGTACTTTGTGTGTGCTGCATACTGACTCCCTGTAGTCGTCCGTCCAGGGCAGGGCCAGCCAGTCTCCGTGCATGTCGTGGTAGTACTCCACCATGTCCTCGGTGGACTTGTCCGACGACACGAAGACCACCTCAAATTGAGCAGGGGGCTCGTTCTCTTCCACCAGCTCCGTGTAGAAGTCACACAAGACGGGCGTGAAGTCCCGACAGGGTGGGCACCATCCCGCGGAGAAGTAAATGCCCACCACTTTATTCTTCAGCGCCTCTTCCGGGTCCACGTAGTCCCCATCTTTGTTGACCAGAGTCCGGCCAGTAAACACTTCCACCATGGCTGCCTTCCCTTTGTTTAGTTGGCCCTTTTCCTTATTTAGGCACTTTTAAACATGTTGCCTTGGCAGTCATGTTTGTCTTCCCGTGTAAAGCTCCTTACCAACCCTTCATCATTATCCGCCGCTAACCAATGAGAGCGCAGAAATCGCGTGACGTCATGACGCGTGGTTTTAAAACTAAGAGACATTCAAATACAGCAAGAAAGTGTCGGAAGCGGGAAGTTTCGCGAGGTTCCAGACGTTTCTTTCACTCTATTCGTCATTCACTCTATTCGTCACACTGAATTATCTTAAAGGCCTACTGAAATGAGATTTTCTTATTTAAAGCAGGTCCATTCTATGTGTCATACTTGATCATTTTGCGATATTGCTGTATTTTTGCTGAAAGGATTTAGTAGAGAACAGCCACAATAAAGTTCGCAACTTTCGGTGCTAAGAGAAAAGCCCTGCCTCTACCGGAAGTCGCAGACGATGACGTCACACGTGTGGGGGCTCCTCACATATTCACATTGTTTTAAATGGGAGCCTCCAACAAAAAGTGCCATTCGGACGGAGAAAACGACAATTTTCCCATTAATTTAAGCGAGGATGAAAGATTCGTGTTTGAGGATATTGATAGCGACAGACTAGAAAAAAAAATTATAAAAAAAAAAATAAGTTAAAAAAAAAAACGCGATTGCATTGGGACGGATTCCGATGTTTTTAGAGACATTTACTAGGATAATTATGGGAAATCCCTTATCTTTCTATTGTGTTGCTAGTGTTTTAGTGAGTTAAATAGTACCTGATAGTCGGAGGGGTACGTCCACGAGTGTGTTGACACCAATGTCTCAGGGGAGTCGGCGGCAGCTTTAAAGACAACACAAGCTCAGCTTTTCTCCGGTAAGAACTGACTTTTTAACCACAATTTTCTCACCGAAACCTGCTGGTTGACATTCCGTCGTGATTCATGTTTGCTTGACCACGCTCTGATCCATAGCAAAGTTTCACCTCCAGGAATTTTAAACAAGGAATCACCGTGTGTTTGTGTGGTTAAAGGCTAAAGCTTCCCAACTCCATCTTTCTACCGTGATTTCTCCAATATTAATTGAACAAATTGCAAAAGATTCAGCAACACAGATCTCCAAAATACTGTGAATTATGCCGGTAAAGCAGACGTCTTTTAGCTGTGTGTGTGCGTAGCGCTCATACTTCCTAAAAACCTGTGACGTCTTGCGTACACGTCATCATTACACAACGTTTTCAAGACGAAACTCCCGGGAAATTTAAAATTGTAATTCAGTAAACTAAAAAGGCCGTATTGGCATGTGTTGCAATGTTAATATTTCATCATTGATATATAAACTATCAGACTGCGTGGTCGGTAGTAGTGGGTTTCAGTAGGCCTTTAATATTCTTGGGAGAAGCATAATTTAAATCCAACGATGAATATAAATAATTAGGATGTCAGATTGTATTGTTTTACAATACATTTGATTGTCAACATTAAATCGCAAACTTTAACACATTATTTTCAATGCATGACGTCACGTAAAACTAAGAGACATTCAAATACAGCAAGAAAATGTCGGAAGCAAAATATTTTGCAAGGTTTCACACGTTTCTTTTACTCTTTTGTCACACTGAATTTTTTTAATATTCTTGGGAGAAACAGTATTCAAATCCAACGATGAATATACATATTTAGGCTGTCGGATTGTATTTTATTATTTTTTTTAAAATACATTTGATAGTCAACTTAAATTGCAAACAACACATTATTTTAACTAACTCTTTTCAAACCAACACAAAATAAATGAAGACAGAGGGAACATTTTTTTGGGATTAGTGTTTGAAATATCCAGTAAATATATTTTTCAAGGAAGTGCTTTTTAAAGTCTTGTTGCATTTTAAAAATGGTGTTTGTTTCATATGTGAAGTTTTGTATCATATTGTTGTTGAAATACATTTTTGATTTTTTAAAACTTATTATTATCATTATTATTATTATTATTATTATTATTATTGATATTATTTTCCCCCATGGTCAAAAATAACGTTTTTTCCATTGAAGCATTTCATTTTTCATTACTATTTTTGTAATAACTTGTGCTATTTGACAACGTGTTCATTTTAAAAGAAAAATATTCAAACACAGTGTGACTGTTCAAACTGTGTGTAATGTTACAGTGACCAACATGTTTTAATATACTTGCAAGTAAAACCTCTGTCTTGTTTTTATTTAATATTACGTGACCAGGGTGCACCCCGCCCTACGCCCGAATGCAGCTGAGATAGACTACAGCAACCCAATAGAGACAAGTGGTAAAAAATGGATGGATGGATGAAATGTTTTAAGAATTATTGTTTATATATATTTCCAGTAAATATATTTTTCAAGGAAGATGTTTTTTTTTAATGAGTTATTTCCATTTTTAGAAATTATGTTTGTATTATATGGGAAGTTTTGTATCGTATTGTAGTTGATATAAAAAAAATAAATGCAACTTTCAATTATTATTATTATTTTCCCCCATAGTCAAAAAAACGTTTGACAAAGTCTGTTTTTTTCCATAGAAGCGTTTCATTTTTTACTACTGTTTTATAATAACTTGTGTTATTTGACAATGTATTTATTTTAAAAGAAAAATATTCAAACACAGTGTTACTGTTTAAACTGTGTGTAATGTTACAGTTTCCAAAATATTTAATATACTTGTAAATAAAACCTCTGTCTTGTTTTTAATGAATATTAAGTGTCCAGGGTGCACCCCGCCTTTTGCTTGAATGAAGCTGAGATAGGCTCCAGAACCCCACCGCGACCTTGAAAGGGACAAGCGGTAGAAAATGGATGGATGGATGGAACAATTTTCGGGATTATTGTTTGAAATGTCCAGGAAATATATTTTTCAAGGAAGATGTTTTTTTTTCTTTTTATGTGTTGTTGCCGTTTAAAAAAAAATAGTGTTAGTTTTTTATGTAAAGTTTTGTATCATATCGTTGTTGAAAAAAAATGTATATTGTAACTTTTTATTATTATTATTATTTTCTCCCTTTGTCAAAAATAACATTCGACAAAGTCTGTTTTAATTTTTCATTATTGTTTTATAATAAATTCAAAGTCCCAACGATGGTCACACACACACACTAGGTGTGATGACATTACTGTCTGCATTTTACCCATCACCCTTGATCAGCCCCCGGGAGGTGAGGAGCTGTGAGCAGCAACGGTGGCCGTGCTCAAGAAACATTTGGTGATTCAACCCCCAATTTCAACCTTTGATGCTGAGTGCCATAACTTGTGCTATTTTCAACGTATTCATTTCAAAATAAAGATATTCAAACCCAGTGTCACTGTTTGAATTGTGTGTAATGTTACTGTAGCCAAACATATTTGATATTCTTGTAAATAAAACATACCTGAATTTATTGAATATTTAGTCCTACTACGCTACTGTATTTTTATGTTGGTTATTGTGGCGGTACTTGAAGGGCCAAGGGTTTTGTAAGGCGGTACTAGGTGAAAAAAGCTTGAGAACCACTGATCTTATAATAATTTTCATGGAAACATATTTTGAAAAAAATGATAAAATATTTTGTTTATTTTTATGATAGTACTGTTACCATTTTGAAAGACTATGTGTGTTTTGAATGTGACGTCGTATATTGTTGTTGAAGCAAAAAATGTTGCAGTTTTTTGTACTGTTTCTGTACCTGTTTTGTTATTATTTCTTGATTGTATGTAAATGCCATCCATCCATCCATCATCTTCCGCTTATCCGAGGTCGGGTCGCGGGGGCAACACCTTCAGCAGGGAAACCCAGACTTCCCTATCTCCAGCCACTTCGTCTAGCTCTTCCCGGGGGATCCCGAGGCGTTCCCAGGCCAGCCGGGAGACATAGTCTTCCCAACGTGTCCTGGGTCTTCCCCGTGGCCTCCTACCAGCTGGACGTGCCCTAAACACATCCCTAGGGAGGCGTTCGGGTGGCATCCTGACCAGATGCCCGAACCACTTCATCTGGCTCCTCTCGATGTGGAGGAGCAGCGGCTTTACGTTGAGCTCCTCCCGGATGGCAGAGCTTCTCACCCTATCTCTAAGGGAGGGACCCGCCACACGGCGGAGGAAACTCATTTCGGCCGCTTGTACCCGTGATCTTATCCTTTCGGTCATGACCCAAAGCTCATGACCATAGGTGAGGATGGGAACGTAGATCGACCGGTAAATTGAGAGCTTTGCCTTCCGGCTCAGCTCCTTCTTCACCACAACGGATCGATACAACGTCCGCATTACTGAAGACGCCGCACCGATCCGCCTGTCGATCTCACGATCCACTCTTCCCCCACTCGTGAACAAGACTCCTAGGTACTTGAACTCCTCCACTTGGGGCAGGGTCTCCTCCCCAACCCGGAGATGGCACTCCACCCTTTTCCGGGCGAGAACCATGGACTCGGACTTGGAGGTGCTGATTCTCATTCCGGTCGCTTCACACTCTGCTGCGAACCGATCCAGTGAGAGCTGAAGATCCCGGCCAGATGAAGCCATCAGGACTACATCATCGGCAAAAAGCAGAGACCTAATCCCGTGGCCACCAAACCGGAACCCCTCAACGCCTTGGCTGCGCCTAGAAATTCTGTCCATAAAAGTTATGAACAGAATCGGTGACAATCGGTATGTAAATGTTCAAAATGTTCAAATTATAAATAAAGGTTTATAAAAAAAAATAATAAAAAAGTATATATATATATATAGCGTATATGTATATAGTGTATATGTATATATATATATATACATGTATATATATATATATACATATATATATATATATATATATGTATATATATATATATATACATACATATATATATATATATATATATAGGTATATATATATATATATATATATATATATATATATATATATATATATATATATATAAATATAAAACGGGCTTCACGGTGGAAAAGGGGTTAGTGCATCTGCCTCACAATACGAAGGTCCTGAGTAGTCCTGGGTTCAATACCGGGCTCGGGATCTTTCTGTGTGGAGTTTGCATGTTCTCCCCGTGAATAGGTGGGTTCCCTCCGGGTACTCCGGCTTCCTCCCACTTCCAAAGATATGCACCTGGGGATAGGTTGATTGGCAACACTAAATTGGCCTTAGTGTGTGAATGTGAGTGTGAATGTTGTCTGTCTTATCTGTGTTGGCCCTGCTATGAGGGGTGACTTGTCCAGGGTGTACCGCGCCTTCCACCCACATGCAGCTGAGATAGGCTCCAGCACCCACCACGACCTCAAAAGGGACAAGCGATAGAAAATGTATGTATATATATATATATATATATATATATATATATATATATATATACACATATATATATATATATATATATATATATATATATATATATATATATATATATATATATATATATATATATATATATATATATATATATATCTCCGTATATATATATACTCTACTCGCTGCTGCTTTCTGTGGCTGCAAGTACAATTACATCTAAAAATAACTTACCAAAAAATTTAATAAAACAAATATTGCAGTAATCCTATAATGCGCCAGAGGGCAGTATACTTATTATTCAATAAGCTAAAACATGCAGTGCCCTATAGAGTTATATAAATGCGTAATTAAACCAGCAACAAAAATGTTCTTGTATTACAATTTTTGCACTGATTTATGAAAAAGTTGTGGGTAATACTTGTCATGATTTATATAGCAGTGGATTATAGCAGTAAAATGCTGTTTGTATTTCAAAGATTTAACAGACATTGTGGCTGTCTTAAACTACGTGTTACTTTTTGTCTCTCTTCCCCTTGCAGCTAAGGGGACTGAGGTCAGTTGGAAAAAAAACAACTTTGGCCCGCTCTTCCTTCCTTGGCTGGTGTTTGCTTCCCATTTGTGGAGTCAACCGCCAGCGCCTACACACTGCTGGGACTTTTTTGCAAGGGTTTGGTCGCTCTCCCGAAGCAAATTTTCTGCATCCAACATGACCTCCATTTCCAATTTAGCCAGCATGCGGCGGATGGTGGAGCAGCTGAAGCTGGAGGCCAGTGTGGAGAGAATGAAGGTAAGGAGAGGAAACAAAATGGATGCTGTATTATTTAAAAAAATATATATTACTTTAACCATTAAATAGCGAAAGCAATAGATATTTCAATGCAGGGTTCCAAATTTGAATGTAGCACAAGTATTCTTAAGTAACATTCTTGAATAAGTATGCCAAGTAAGCGCAAAAAGAAGTTAAGTTACTCTAAAAACAATAAAACATGTAAAACTGAGACAAACTTTATTGATCAACAAGGGAAATTGTTCCACACAGTAGCTCAGTTACAAAGGATGGAAAGGATAATGCACATTAGGGCACAAAAAGAGGGGGGAAACAAAAGGTATCAAGTAGACTAAAAATGAACCATAGTAGCAATATCAAATATAACACATTTGTTACAAATTATAAACAGTCGCGATCACTTGTAAAGAACATAATGTCATGGCTGTCTTGAGTTTCCGATCATTTCTACAACTCTTATTTTTTTGTGATAGAGTGATTGGAGCACATACTTGTTGGCCCCAAAAAATATTTATGAAGTTTGCTTCTTTTATGAATTAATGATGTGTCTACTGAAAATGTGAGCAAATCTGCTGGGTCAAAAGTATACACACATCAATGTTAATATTTGCTTACATGTCCCTTGGCAAGTTTCACTGCAATAAGGCGCTTTTGGTAGCCATCCACATTTTTGACCACTCCTCTTGACATAATTGGTGCAGTTCAGATAAATGTGTTGTTTCTCTGACATGGACTTGTTTCTTCAGCATTGTCCACATCTTTACGTCAGGACTTTGGGAAGGCCATTCCAAAACCTTAATTCTAGCCTGATTTAGCCATTCCTTAACCACTTTTGTTGTGTGCTTGGGGTCATAATACTACCACCACCATGCTTGACGGTAGGTGTGGTGTTCCTGGGACTAAAGTCCTCACCTTTTCTCCTCCAAACATATTGCTGGGTATTGTGGCCAAACAGCTAAATTTTTGTTCCATCTGACATCACATGGACAAAGATAAGACCTTCTGGAGGAAAGTTCTGTGGTCAGATGAAACAAAAATTGAGCTGTTGGGCTGAACTGCACTTTTTGGGGGGAAATTTTGCCTATTGTTCACAATCATTATCAGAGACAAGAAGACAAGAGGTTGTTTCTTTTTCGCTTTCTAACATTTAAAAATCGTCTCCTTCTTGGTCGCTAGCAATGCAACTAATGGGAGCAATCAATTCTACCTGTAAATCACTTGAAAAATGCATTCAAAAGCCGTCATAAATACCGTATTTTCTTGAATTGCCGCAGCGCATATAGTATGCACCTGCCTTGAATTACTACCGGGTGAAACTTGCTTCGCAAAATAATTAGCGCATGCTTAGTGTTACCGCCTGGTCAAACTCGTGACGTCACGAGTGACACTTCCCCTGTCATCATTTTCAAAACGGAGGAGGCTGATTTCAATACCGGTAATTTGAAATCGCATAAAGGGAAGAGGATTAAGAGCTATTCAGTAGGATTTCAGGTCCAAGCTTACATCACACTCAAACTTTTACTGCATGCCTTTGGTAAGGGTCGGACTGAGAAGATGTTATAAAATAATTAGCGCATGCTTACTTTTACCGCATGCCTTTGGTAAGCGCAGGAGTGAGAAGAGGTTTTAAATTAATTAGCGCCCCGGTGGCAATTCAAGGAAATACGGTACTTATTTACGTTCCATAACATGTATAAAAACCGAGCTGCAGCAACATTGTTATTGTAAGCGCGTACAATGTGGAACTCTTTTCCTAGCGTAGTAACACATTGGCGTGCTACGGTAGTAGCTGTAAAAGTCAACTATGGATAGAGGTAAACTAGATTTGAGCACAAAACACGTTTGAGTTTTTTAGTGCACAACACTGATCTGTACTGACTGAATAACATAAACAATCATATTACAGAATCTGTAAAGTATTAGCCCATATTTCATGTTTTGTTAATACACAGCTAGCTTGACAGTGCATACACTGTAGTGTACGGTGATGTGCTGCATCTATCATGATCAATTGTATAGTGACTTATTCAATGGACAGTTATCCGTTTGGTCAAACGGGCCGGGGGCGTTGCCTGTGAGATTGGGCACTCCATTTATTCGGCATAACCTGGCACAAAAGTTCCAGACTTGCAGCGTGACCAAGTCGCACCGACCTAACTCTCTCGGCTTCCATCTGCTTCAACGTCTCACCCTCTTCTTTGTGCTCGCTTCTATTAGCAGTGATTCATCCTCAGTATATTTGGTTTCAAAAAGATAGGGCCGTGAATTCTCATTTATCCAAAAATAGTCGTCTTCATTGTCTGTTGCCAAGTCTGCCATGATTAGAAAACCCACTCGGGTTTAATTCCGGGAGTAGGAACATTTGTTGCAGGAAGTCAGACGTGCGGTGCTATAGAAACGGAAATAAATGTGTCTAAAGAATTAGTTCCAGCTATGCATAAAATGACCAAAATACACTAAATATTGTATATATTACATATTATTATGAATGTGTCTGTTACTACATTATATATTTACTTGCAACGTGTATATAAAACATGGATGGAGGGTTTTGAGGTTGTTTTTGAGCAGGGGTGTGAAACTCATTTTAGCTCAGGGGCCACATAAAGGAAAATCTATTCCCATGTGGGCCAGACTGGTAAAATCATTTCATGATAACTTAAAAATTGTCATGTTCTGTGGTCACGTTCTGTTTTGTTTTGGATTCATTGGGCACTCTTGTTTGTTTTGTCACCATGCCAACCATTCAGTTTTCACCTATTATGTGTTCATGACTCACATCTGATTGGTCTGGACTCACACACCTGTCATCACTGCACCTATTTAAGCCTGTAGTTGCCAGGCAGTCAGCCTGGCGACATCACCCTCTATCACCCCCTACACACCCATGTTATCCATGCCGATGATCCATTCTCTTTCTCGGTCCAGGTATGTTTTTCATGCCATAGTTTATAATTTTTCTTTTATGTTCATAGTTCTCCCATTGTGCGAGTTTTTGTTTTCAGAGCCAAGTTTTTGTACTTTTAAAATCCTATAAAAAAAGACAATCGTGTTCTTGTCTCTCATAATGATTGTGAACTATTCAAAAAAAAAGTGCAGTTCCCCTTTAAAAGTTGTCAAGTTTGATGATTACACATTGACCAATCAAACCACAATCTGTATCAGACCTGGGCAAATTAAGGCTTTTCAATCTGGCCCGACGGACATTCCCCAAAAAATTTTTTATATCTTTAAGATGGAAAGTCTAGCTGCCATTATGATGTGCAGTGATGTTTTCTAATTACCGGAAGTTTTGAACTATACTAAGTATTTCAGTGGTTGGAATCTCCGCTTTTGCATGATATACTAGTGTGAAGGACTCTTTCTTCCCGGTTCTTCGGACCACCAAGCACAGACATGACAGGTTCTTCCAGGTTCACAAAAATGTTTTTTTTTTAATAAATCGTCTCTGGCTTTGCTTTACAGCAATTGTCTTTTGTGGGTCAGTCTCGCTCTCACTTCTGCTCCACCACCAACCATCAACGACCATCAGCACCCCTCTCCTTCCCGACTGCTACCTTTAAAGGCCTACTGAAATGAGATTTTCTTATTCAAACGGGGATAGCAGGTCCATTCCATGTGTCATACTTGATCATTTCGCGATATTGCCATATTTCTGCTGAAAGGATTTAGTAGAGACAATTGACAATAAAGTTCGCAACTTTTGGTAGCTAACAGAAAAGCCTTGCCTCTACCGGAAGTCGCAGACGATGACGTCACCCGTTGATGGCTCCTCATATCCTCACATTGTTTTTAATGGGAGCCTCCAACAAAAAGAGCTATTCGGACCGAGAAAACGACAATTTCCCTATTAATTTGAGCGAGGATGAAAGATTTGTGTTTGAGGATATTAATAGCGACGGGCTAGAAAAAAAACAAAAACAAAAACGCGATTGCGTTGGGACGGATTCAGATGTTTTTAGACACATTTACTAGGATAATTCTGGGAAATCCCTTATCTTTCTATTGTGTTGCTAGTGTTTTAGTGAGTTTAATAGCAGAGGTACGTAGAGTAGCCAGAAATTGTACTCAGGTAAGAGTACTGTTACTTTAGAGATGTATTACTCAAGTAAAAGTAAGGAGTAGTCACCCAAATATTTACTTGAGTAAAAGTAAAAAGTATGTTGTGAAAAAACTACTCAAGTACTGAGTAACTGATGAGTAACCTGTTTGTTTAATGATTACGGGAACAAATAATGCACCAAAACATAAAAATAGCAATGAGCAAATTCAGAGCCAGGAATATTTCTTAAGCAACTAAAGCAATAATATATATTAAATAATGGTATATTAAAAAAAAAAATGGCACATTGAGCCACAATAACTTAATAGCACCATAGGCTCAGTAGGCATTCATTGATTTGATTGAATGATTGAAACTTGTGTTAGTAGATTGCACAGTACAGTACATATTCCATACAATTGACCACTAAATGGTAACACCTCAATAAGTTTTTCAACGTTTATCAATTACTTAATAAATGACCAGGTCAAGGTGATTTACCTCATATATACATATACATATACACACATATCATATACACACACACATATCATAGATATATATATATATATATATATATATATATATATATATATATATATATATATATATATATATATATATATATATACATACATTTATATATACAGTATATCATTTATATTTATTTATTTTGCCGTTTTTGTCGACATGTTAAAGGTGTTTTAATGAATATACATGCATGTTTAACACATAGATTCCTATCTTTCATGAAGACAAGAATATAAGTTGGTGTATTACCTGATTCTTATGACTTGCATTGATTGGAATCAGACAGTATAGTGCTGATAACGTCCACGTTTTCAAATGGAGGAGAAAAAAAGTTCCTCTATTCTGTCTAATACCACATGAAAGTCGTTGGTTTTTGGCATCTTATCTGTCCAGCTTCCATATTCGTTTTTATACACTTTACAAGAAATACATTGGCGGCAAACTCCGTAGCTTGCTAGCTTGTTTGCGCTGGCTTTTGGAGACTCTTATTTTGTTAGCGCAGGCGCGATGGAGCGGCACCTTTATTGTGAAAACAGGAACTGTGCGATTAGTCTTTAGGCTTTTGACGGGAAGTACGGTTGAAATAAAAAGTGGCTTTTTTCCTTTGCACTTTTGATTGATTGATTGAAACTTTTATTATCAGATTGCACAGTACAGTACATATTCCGTACAATTGACCACTAAATGGTAAAACCCCAATACGTTTTTTCAACTTGTTTAAGTCGGGTCATGTGACCGCCTGGCTCTGTTTGATTGGTCCAACGTCACCAGTGACTGCATGTGATTGGTGAAACGCAGGCATGCGTATCCTACATTGAAGCTCTGTCATTAATCAAAACAAACATTAACAGATCGATTAAAAAAAAGTAGCGAGCTGAATGTAGATAAATGGAACGGAGTAAAAGTAGCGTTTCTTCTCTATAAATATAGTCAACTAAAATTACAGTATGTTGCATAAAAACTACTCGTAGAAGTACAATTTATCCCAAAAGTTACTCAAGTAAATGTAACGGAGTAAATGTAGCGCATTACTACCCACCTCTATTTAATAGTACCTGATAGTCGGAAGGCTGTATCCACGGGTGTCTTGAGGCCAGTGTCTGATGGAAGTTGACGGCAGCTGTACAGATGGCACAAGCTCAGCTGATCTCCAGTAAGTGGCGACTTTTACCACAATTTTCTCACTTTAAACTGCTGGTTGACAAGTGGTTGGGATCCATGTTCGCTTGACCGCTCTGATACATAACAAAGTTTCACCTCCGGGAATTTTAAACAAGGAATCACCGTGTGTTTGTGTGGCTAAAGGCTAAAACTTCCCAACTCCATCGTTCTACTTTGACTTCTCCATTATTAATTGAACAAATTGCAAAAGTTTCATCAACACAGATGTCCAAAATACTGTGTAATTATGCGGTTAAAGCAGACGACTTTTAGCTGTGTGTGTGCGCAGCGCTAATATTTCCTAACAGTCCGTCACGTGACGTCACGCGTGCACGACGGCATTCTGCGACGTTTTCAACAGGACACTTAACGGGAAATTAAAAATTGCAATTTAGTAAACTAAACTGGCCGTATTGGCATGTGTTGCAATGTTACTATTTCATCATTGATATTACAACTATCAGACTGCGTGGTCGGTAGTAGTGGGTTTCAGTAGGCCTTTAACAGAGCGACAGGTGTTTAGACAAACACTCTCAGCTGTGTCATCTACGCACCTGTCGTTAATCTCGAAGCCAGTTCCGCCACACCCTGCTCTGCTGCTGGTCCGCAGGCCACGCCCACCACAACTAGTTACTATGGTCATTGAATTAGTTACTCTGGTAATCTAAGTCAAAGCAGCTCAAACGAGGTACCAAGCAGTGTTGGTGGGGAGTGTTTCCACAGAGTGTTTCCAGAGCGGCTGGACTGAAATGCGGGTGTCAGGGACAGACGCGGAAGGAGATTTTTACAACAAAGTTCTAAAGCTTAGTGATATATCAGATGTTTCAATTACATTTGTTTTTTTTTATTACCCTTCACGTTCATATTTGGCTGTTCGTTGCCTTTTTGTTGCGTTTCGCTTTATTGAAAAATATGTCGATCGAGAGCAACGTTCCCTCTAAGGTGCGCGCCTGTCCAATTGCGCACTGCTCACAAGTCCTAAGCCCACGGCAAATTTATGCCGCGCACAAAATCAATAAATAAATAAATAAAGCAATTTTCAAAGTAACTGACGACAAGAGGCCACAACAGAGACGACAGTTTTCGTGATCACTGTTCAATTATTGTAACGTCTGTCGAGAGGCTTCGAGGGGACATGAATTCCATCGATCACTTTATTGAGCAAAACTCTTTATAAACACATGACCAAAAATATTGCTAAACAATTTCTATCCAGCAAAGCTGGTCATTTTCTGCCGTACAAAACAGACCAAAACCAACTTTGCCATCTGTCATATCCAGGGGCGTCGCCAGACAGATTTCACTGGGGCACGTGCCCCACTGTTGATCTGCAGTGCCCCAGTAAAAATGTCACCAATAAAAAAAAACGCTTCAGAGTTTTAAGTCTACATAACATAGACAACAGCGCACATACTACTTAGTATGGTAATTGATTGCTACTGTAATCACTCCACGTAACAGTGAGCACATGGCTAATTAATATGGTAATTTATTCACGTGTGGATCGAGACTTCAGTTGAGAGAGAGAGAGAGAGAGAGAGAGAGCGAGGATGAGAATCACTGCGTTAGCCAACAACAATTTGTTAATTACATTATTTTGATTTTGATTTGACTCGGACTGTAACTCCTAGATGGATTTAAGAAAGTTATTCGCCCGCAGCAATGAAGAAGAAGCGAGGAATGAGAGATGTAAGTGAAGTCCTAGTTAGCTAGGCAACATCATTGTCTTAAGTTGATGCTAAGTTAGCTAACGTTCTTCCTTGTATCAAGACAAATATATCCATTTGCTGTACGAGCTGTCGGGGGAATTTCCAATGAACATGAAACATAATGTTGGTTATTGTCTGCTGGTTCTGCATCAATGATGATTTGGAGTCAGCATGTGTGAGTTGAGTGCTTCTCAAATGGTTTATCTTCAGGAAGAAAAACATTTTTCCATATCATCAAGTCGTAGGCCAAATTTTTTAACCATTCAAGTTTATTTCACAGAAAAATAGCACAGTAGACTTGTCTTGTTAATCGGTGTGACTTTGACTGAAATAATCTTGTTTTGTCACCAGAAAAATGGCTACAGCTAAAGCATCTGGTTTGGTTTCCAGAAAAAATAGTAACATTTCTGTATTTGTTTTCAGAAAGATGGCTGAAATATCGGGTTTTGTTGCCCCATTTATCCATCCATCCATTTTCTACCGCTTATTCCCTTTTGGGGTCGCGGGGGGCGCTGGCGCCTATCTCAGCTACAATCGGGCGGGAGGCGGGGTACACCCTGGACAAGTCGCCACCTCATCACAGGGCCTGTTGCCCCATTTAGATTTTTAAAAATATATTTCCATGTCTGTCCTGAGTCCTCTTCCAACTTGTTAGTCGGTTTGCCTTTTGCTAAAATACTCACTAACAGTCACTAGAAAAATGACTAAAAATATCTGGTTTTGTTGCCACAATTTGATTTTTTTCTCCCTAAACTTTTTTTTTTTCATGCACGCATCTGACTGCGACTCACTGAAAATGACACACAATCCACTTTTATGTCACGACCCAGCAGTTGGGAACCACTGGTCAACTGTATAACAGTTACTGTAATATTTCCATGTCTGTCCAGAGTGATTGACCACTTTGCAAAAATGAAAAGGAGACGTTACAGTTTACTTCTCAGAAAATGATTCCCTGAACGGACACACAACAGTTGTTCATTTATTCTACTACTGTGGCTTTATTGTTTTGTGTATATTTTATAGTTTTGTGTATCTGAAATAGGATTATCCACATTGCCATAAATGGAAATTAAATAATATAAAAGAACCCAGAGATGTAGGGGTGCTTTATTTTTTTGTTTTACTTTTGTAGATGATTAAATTTGCAGATGATTACTGCAATATATATTTAAAAAAGATTCATTGCTCTTCCTTTTTGCTTTTACCAGTAGCAGTTTAGAAGTCTGGAGTAAGAAAGTGCACAAGTAGGTCATATGCATTAGTTAATTTCAGGTGGTTAATCAAATATCCATACAACATAATCTGATATGATTTCATAGTTTAAAGCACTATTTATGTATTTTTTATGATAAATAAGTGCTAAAAATGTTTTTGCTTGCGCGCTTTGCACGCTCACATGAATTATTTGTGCCCCAGGTGTGCCCCTGTACAGTATTAGGTCTAGTGACGCCCCTGGTCATATCAACAGCAGCCACTCCTCTTTCTCACTTGTGCCAACACAGGCACATATGGCACTGAGCCAGCGATGCGTTAACAGCCACACAAAAAGTCGGACATTTCCAACACCGCACATTATGTGTCATTCCAGGTCATTACACTATGAGTTACCAATCAAATATGTGCTCATTCTACTGTCATTTATTAAGAATCCTAATTTATAAATATTAATCATGAAATGCTCTTATCATAATAAAGAAATACTAATAAAAATATATATATTTTACAAAGGGAAAGTTACAGCAATGTTCACATAATCCAGTGTCTACAATTCATTGTGCAACATGTGAATGTTTTAATGGGAACTAAATGCGATATCGGAAAGGGGTACACGTTATTTCCAAAGCAGGACCCCCACCCAGACACACAATATAGTACACAGCTCATTGAAAAACAATATTTGTTGTTGTTGTCATTGTAAATGGGCCAAAACACTTACACTAAAAAATGATCACATGGAAGTGACTGCTGTCATTTGGTTAGAATAATAAGAAATTTAACTTGTTACTTATTTAACTCGTTATTTAGTCAGGTGGGCTTCACGGTGGCAGAGGGGTTAGTGCGTCTGCCTCCCAATACGAAGGTCCTGCATTCTTGGGTTCAATCCCAGGCTCGGGATCTTTCTGTGTGGACTTTGCATGTTCTCCCTGTGATTGCGTGGGTTCCCTCCGGGTACTCCGGCTTCCTCCCACTTCCAAAGACATGCACCTGAGGATACGTTGATTGGCAAAACAAAATTGGCCCTAGTGTGTGAATGTGAGTGTAAATGTTGTCTGTCTATCTGTGTTGACCTTGCGATGAGGTAGCGACTTGTCCAGGGTGTACCCCGCCTTCCGCCCGATTGTAGCTGAGATAGGCGCCAGTGCCCCCCGTGACCCCAAAAGGGAATAAGCAGTAGAAAATGGATGGATGGGTATTTAGTCAGGTTTGAGACAGGTGTGCTACAAGTGTGGCCTTAATGTGCACGTCTGATGTTGCTCACATGTGCTCCACTGAATGCGTTTGCTCACACATGAAAAATTAGAGGGAACATTGATCGAGAGGGAGTGTGACGTTCATATGTTGTCAATATTCAGTGTTTTATTGTTCATAGTTATTATTGTAAGTCCCACATTCTTTATTTTCATGTGTCTCATTTAGTAAAAAAAAGTAAAATTCCTCTTTTAGCATTCAATTAGACATTATTGTGAGATTTTGTATTATTGTTCCTAAAAATCAGATATACCGGCTCCCAGACACATTTCTGTCTCTAATTTTGCCCCCGCCCCCTGAGTCAAAATAATTGCCTAGGCCTGATCTGTATGAATGCATCATATGAGTGTGATACATATAACACATATCAATGCAGGTCTCCCAGGCGGCTGCAGAGCTCCAGCAATACTGTCTGCAGAACGCAGCCAGAGATGCTCTACTCGTCGGGGTCCCCACTGGCAGCAACCCCTTCAGAGAACCACGATCCTGCACTGTGGTGTGACGTCGACCGCCCCTGCATCATTCTGAAGAGAAACTATACGACGAAAATAATGTGTTTTTTTTTTTAACGTGGCAGGAGAAAGAACGCACGCCAGAAAGTTTATTTACCTTCGTCCCAAAGATTATTTTATGCGAGAAACACATTTAATGTTAAATTATAATAAAAGTGCACACGATCACCTTGAATATAATATTTTTTGGAGCAGGTTCTTGTTGTATGTGTGTGTGTGTGAGTGACAGGAACACTTAAAAAAGTACAGTATGTGATCAAAATGTACCGGAACATTCCAAAAAAACAACGGTAAAAATTACAATACCCTTGTATTTCGCAGCAACTGGGCATGGCTGGGTTGTTGAAGCGGCCGTGCCAGCAACCTGAGGGATCCTGGTTCGATCTACGTCTTCCGCCATCCTAGTCACGTCCGTTGTGTTGAGCAAGACACTTCACCCTTGCTCCTGATGGGTCCTGGTTAGGGCCTGGCATGGCAATTCCCACCATCAGTGTGTGAATGGGTGTATGTGGAAATAGTGTCAAAGCGCTTTGAGTACCTTGAAGGTAAACAAGCGCTCTACAAGTACAACTCATTTCAGAATCAGAATCAGTAATACTTTATCAATCCCCGAGGGGAAATTAAGAGTTTCAGCACAATCCCATTCAAGATCAGACAAACATTATAGGGAGACAGAACAGGATCGCTGACGGGTGTGTCAACTTCCAAAAAAGGTGAAAAACAGGTAAATGCTTGGGGTAGGGAAGAAGAAAAAACTATCTAAGCCTGGGCCCCTGTAGAGGGGGTTCAGACTGAAGCCAACCTCTTAGCCATAGCAGACATAAGCATGTGTGTAAGAGGGAAACATCAAAGAACACAAAGGACATTAAAGGAGCAAGGCTGATTCAACAAGCCATTTCTACATACAGCTACAAAAGTAAACAAACAACAACAAAAAATTAGAAAAACAACAACAACAAAACATACACTGTGGTGGCCTCTGCGGTGCTCCACGCCGTCGTCTGCTGGGGTGGCGGGAGCATGGCCAGAGACAGGAGCAGACCCAACAAAGCAAATATGGAGCTCTTTCGTCCCGGCGCTCAGCGCTAGCTCCGTAGCCATGTCTCTTCATCTGCCTCTCCTCCAGTCTCTCCAAACGGACTCTGGTGTGGCAGAGACCCAACAGCTTGTCCGCACGGCCAAAACTCTCCCGGCAGGCAGACCCAGAAGTTCACAAAAAAGCACCGCAGAAATCACGAAAGTGCCACCCCTTGTCGCAAAATAAAAACCCAAATAAATGAAAACCACATCAAGAACACAAAAGGATGACACAAGATGACACAACAGCAGTCTCTACAGCGGCGCCATATTGGGGATTTTTTTTTTTTAATCTACATAACTAACTGGTATTACACAGTGAAATTTAGTAATCATAATTGTCTGTAATATAAAAAAATGACTGTAAATTCAAACTGATTTGTATCTTTAGACAGGGGTTCTTTACCTTTCTGACCCCGGGGCCCAACTTTTTCCACTATCAAGGGGCTTGGAGCCCACTCAAATATCCATCCATCCATCCATCTTCTTCCGCCTAGCCGAGGTCGGGTCACGGGGTCAGCAGCCTAAGCAGGGAAGCCCAGACTTCCCTCTCCACAGCTACTTCATCCAGCTCCTCCCGGAGGATCCCGAGGCGTTCCCAGGCCAGCCGTAAGACATAGTCTTCCCAACGTGTCCTGGGTTTTCCCTGTGGCCAAAACACCTCCCTAGGGAGGCGTTCGGATGGCATCTTGACCAGATGCCCGAGCCACCTCATCTGGCTCCTCTCGATGTGGAAGAGCAGCGGCTTTACTTTGAGCTCCTTCCGAATGACAGTGCTTCTCACCCTATCTCTAAAGGAGAGCACTGCCACCCGGCGGAGGAAACTCATTTCAGCCGCTTGTACCCGTGATCTTGTCCTTTCCTCTCTGAGCTGCCACCTTACCGTAGTAGAGGAGTTTGCGTGTCCCAATGATCCTAGGAGCTAAGTTGTCCGGGGGCTTTCATGCCCCCTGCTAGCGTCTCCCATGACAAACAGGTCCTAGGTGAGAGATCGGACAAAGAGCAGCTCGAAGACTTCTATGGGAATGCAAGATCAAAGACTCAGATTTCCCTCGCCCAGACGCGGGTCACCGGGGCCCCCCTCTGGAGCCAGGCCCGGAATTGGGGCACGATGGCGAGTGCCTGGTGGCCGGGCACAGCCCGGAGAGGCAACGTGGGTCCACCCTCCAATGGGCTCACCACTCATGGGAGGGGCCATGAGTGCATTGTGAGCTGGGCGGCAGCAGAGGCAAGGCACTTGGCGGTCCAATCCTCGGCTACATAAGCTCACTCAAATATTAATACTGAATTATTAGTCTTACTCTTTATTTTAATCATATTCAATAACTATATGCAACCTACAGTTTACAACCATGTCAAATGATATAAAACCACGTTGTGACAGACTTCTCAAGCCGTCGTGCGGGTTCCAAGGACCGTCAAAGAAGGACATAGCGACGGGCACATTTAGACTTCTTTATTTTTTAATAAAGACTGCTTTTCAGCTGCTCCGTCTGCCGCTTGCTCTTCCGCTTGTCTTTCTGCTTCGACGTCGTCGCCTCTCTCGCACTCTCAGTCTCTCTCTCAGCGTCAGCTTCCCTCCGGCTCCTTCTCGTCTCTCCGCCTTTCTCGCTGACGTTCATGGCTGTCGCCCTTTTATACAGTGCGAGAGGATTGCTCAACTGTTCCCAGGTGAGCGATCCACGCACCTGATCTTCACTGCGGCGTCGCTCCTGGCGCGCCTCGCCACTCGCTCGCCGTCCACGCCTCCTCGCCGCCATCTTTGGCCGGGCTACGGCGTGCCCTTTCTCGCTGTTGGACTGCCGGCCACGCCTCCTTGCCGCCATCTTGGACTGGGCTATGGTGTGCCCTGCCTCGCTGTCAGACTGCCGGCTCGGCCTCTCCACACACGTGTTCATAAATTATTAGTTAATCATTATTTATTTAGCACATACACTTTAGGCTTAGGCCGGGGGTGTCAAACGTAGTGCCCATGGGCCATATCAGTGTTCGTGCTGTCTCGTGATTGGCAGAGTGACCAATTAATACTCTTCCATATCAGTAGGTAGCACCAGGTGTCTTCTTGCTTGGCAGGCCTACTTTTAGACAAGATAAGTAGCAATGGTTTGAATTAAAATCGAACAATTACGATATTTGACTAGAATTATTTCATATTGTCAATATAGGCTACTTTTAAAATTTTCCAGTGGTGGTGTGCCTCGGGATATTTTTAATGAAAAAATGTGCCTCGGCTCAAAATAGGTGACGAAACACTATAATTAGTCAATGCGATTTGTACACCAGTTGTATCGGGTTTTAATTGCAATGCCAATATTGCAATTTAGCACCACTATCTGGCTATTTTTCAAAAAAATATCTGAGATGTTTTTACTTTATCATCCAAATCTACTTTATTGCGTGAATTAAAATTGTTTATGTTTACATCCTTTACAAAAGCCAGGTGAGTGTTCACTAACCTGTGATGTAATCTACTATTCTGCTTACAGCCACTAGGGGCCACCTTAGCACACAGTAGGCCTCTGTGTGATGTATTATGATGGGTCTGTCTAGGTTTTGATTAAAGACACCTTTAATTAGAGAGGGAAGAACCTGTAATTATTAAACTGTGTTTATATTGACACTGTATCCAGGCTGAAAATTACCCTTTGGAATCTGACTTCATCATGGCTTCCTGCCACGGCCAAAACAAAGACAGGGAGGAAACTGGCTCTTCCTGTTCAAAGTTCTAAAGATGCTCGACACATTTCATTCATCTTGGAGTTTTTTAGTGCAAAGTCACAGAATTTTATGTTTTTTGGAATTTGGTTGTGTATTTTAATTAGTGAAGACCAAAACAACCCTATATGGAAAATGGTAGGTTTAATTGCACATTCGTACACTTTTAAAAGACAAAACAATGCCATCTGGTGGTCAAGCCGGATGGCGACGACGATTTTCCTATACAATATATATATATATATATATATATATATATATATAAAAATGATGAATGGGTTGTACTTGTATAGCGCTTTTCTACCTTCAAGGTACTCAAAGCGCTTTGACACTACTTCCACATTTACCCATTCACACACACATTCACACACTGATGGAGGGAGCTGCCATGCAAGCGCCAACCAGCACCCATCAGGAGCAAGGGTGAAGTGTCTTGCTCAGGACACAACGGACGTGACGAGGTTGGTACTAGGTGGGATTTGAACCAGAGACCCTCGGGTTGCGCACTGCCACTCTCCCACTGCGCCACGCCGTCCCCAAATATATATATACACACACACACACACATATATATATATATATATATATATATATATATATATATATATACATATATATATATATATATATACACACACACACATACGTATATATATATATATATATATATATATATATATATATATATATAAATATATATATATATATATATATATATATATATCATCAATCAATGTTTACTTATATAGCCCTAAATCACTAGTGTCTCAAAGGGCTGCACAAACCACCACGACATCCTCGGTAGGCCCACATAAGGGCAAGGAAAACACACACCCAGTGGGACATCGGTGACAATAATGACCCAGTGGGACGTCGGTGACAATGATGACTATGAGAACCTTGGAGAGGAGGAAAGCAATGGATGTCGAGCAGGTCTAACATGATACTGTGAAAGTTCAATCCACAATGGATCCAACACAGTCGCGAGAGTCCAGTCCAAAGCGGATCCAACACAGCAGCGAGAGTCCCGTTCACAGCGGAGCCAGCAGGAAACCATCCCAAGCGGAGGCGGATCAGCAGCGCAGAGATGTCCCCAGCCGATACACAGGCAAGCACGGACCGGACCCCTCCACAAGGGAGAGTGAGACATAGAAGAAAAAGAAAAGAAACGGAAGATCAACTGGTCTAAAAAGGGAGTCTATTTAAAGGCTAGAGTATACAGATGAGTTTTAAGGTGAGACTTAAATGCTTCTACTGAGGTGGCATCTTGAACTGTTACCGGGAGGGCATTCCAGAGTACTGGAGCCCGAACGGAAAACGCTCTATAGCCCGCAGACTTTTTTTGGGCTTTGGGAATCACTAATAAGCCGGAGTCCTTTGAACGCAGATTTCTTGCCGGGACATATGGTACAATACAATCGGCAAGATAGGATGGAGCTAGACCGTGTAGTATTTTATACGTAAGTAGTAAAACCTTAAAGTCACATCTTAAGTGCACAGGAAGCCAGTGCAGGTGAGCCAGTACAGGCGTAATGTGATCAAACTTTCTTGTTCTTGTCAAAAGTCTAGCAGCCGCATTTTGTACCAACTGTAATCTTTTAATGCTAGACATGGGGAGACCCGAAAATAATACGTTACAGTAATCGAGGCGAGACGTAACAAACGCATGGATAATGATCTCGGCGTCTTTAGTGGACAGAATGGAGCGAATTTTAGCGATATTACGGAGATGAAAGAAGGCCGTTTTAGTAACGCTTTTAATGTGTGCCTCAAAGGAGAGAGTTTGGTCGAAGATAATACCCAGATTCTTTACCGTGTCGCCTTGTTTAATTGTTTGGTTGTCAAATGTTAAAGTTGTATTATTAAATAGAGTTCGGTGTCTAGCAGGACCGATAATCAGCATTTCCGTTTTTTTGGCGTTGAGTTGCAAAAAGTTAGCGGGCATCCATTGTTTAATTTCATTAAGACACGCCTCCAGCTGACTACAATCCGGCGTGTTGGTCAGCTTTAGGGGCATGTAGAGTTGAGTGTCATCAGCATAGCAGTGAAAACTAATACCGTATTTGCGTATAATGTCACCTAGCGGCAGCATGTAGATGCTGAAGAGTGCAGGGCCAAGGACCGAACCCTGGGGAACTCCACGCGTTACCTTAACGTAGTCCGAGGTCACACTGTTATGGGAGACACACTGCATCCTATCAGTAAGATAAGAGTTAAACCAAGACAGGGCTAAGTCTGACATACCAATTCGTGTTTTGATACGTTCTAATAAAATATTATGATCGACGGTATCGAAAGCAGCGCTAAGATCGAGGAGCAGCAACATAGATGACGCATCAGAATCCATCGTTAGCAATAGATCATTAGTCATTTTTGCGATGGCTGTCTCTGTGGAGTGATTTGCCCTGAAACCGGATTGAAAGGTTTCACATAGATTGTTAGACGATAAGTGTTCATTTAACTGCTCCGCAACAATTTTTTTGAGGATTTTTGAAATAAAGGGAAGGTGAGACACCGGTCGGTAGTTTACCATGAGGTCAGGATCGAGGTTAGGTCTTTTAAGAAGAGGATGAATAACCGCTTTTTTGAATGCTAGGGGAACAGTGCCCGAGGAGAGTGATAAGTTTATAATATTTAGCACTGATTGACCTAATAATACAAAGAGCTCCTTGATCAGTTTCCCAGGGAGAGGGTCAAGTAAACATGTTGTCTGTTTTATTCCATTTACACGTTGTAACAATTCCTCTAATGTTATTTCATCAAAACAAGAGAAACTATTTTGGAGGGCAGTATCCGCCGTATATACCATCGTATCAGTGTTAATAGAACCCCGTTGTAGCTGGGACGCATTGTCTTTAATCTCCTTTCTAATGACTTCAATTTTCTTACTAAAGAATTGCATAAAGTCATCAGCTGAGTGGGTTGAGCTACTGGAAGGGGTCCCTTGTTGGGTTAGCGATGCTACCGTACTAAACAAAAATTTAGGATCGTTTTTATTACGGTGGATGAGATTTGAGTAATATTTAGCTTTAGCTAAGGTAAGCATGCGTTTATAAGTTATTAAACCATCACTCCATGCTTGATGGTGCACCTCAAGTTTAGTCGTGCGCCATTTGCGTTCCAGCTTTCTACATAATAATTTCTGAGCTCTAGTTTCTTCTGTAAACCACGGGGTGCGCTTTTTTGGAGCCTTTTTTAACTTTAGCGGTGCTATGTTATCAATGGTTTCGCGCAGGGCGTCGTTAAAGTTGTTAGTGAGGTTATCAATAGAGCCCACATACTTTGGGAATGGTGCCATTACCGAGGGCAGTAGGTCAGCAAGATATATATATATATATATATATATATATATATATATATATATATATAGATATATATATATATATATATATATATATATATATATGCATACACATACATACATATATATAGTGCTTACTTGAAGAGAACTCTACACAATATGCCTGGACTGTAGCCTACAAGCATTAGTGGGCAATAAAACCCATCTTGAAGCTTGAGCTGATGCCAGCCCGTAAGTTGGCAACACTAATCCCCATGCCACATCTTCTTGTGTTCTGACGGACCATGTGCATATATGAGATAGTTTAAGAATCAGAGGTACAATGCCATCTACTGTTTAGAGTTGTAACAACAAGCTCCATTCACAGACAGACCCTTAATAAGGTGTTAAAATACATGTAAACCAGGGGTCGGGAATCTTTTTGGCTGAGAGAGCCATGAAAGCCAAATATTTCACAATGTATTTCCGTAAGAGCCATATAAAATTTTTCAACACTGAAGACAATTAAATTTGTGCATTTTTAAGTATGACCAACATTTGTAGAGTATAATAAGTCTCTTATTCTTTTTAACAACATTGTTATTATAAAAGTTAACCAATAATACTTCTTACCAATAATGCGACATCTTGAACAGGTGCGGTAGAAAACGGATGGTTGGATTAAATTGCATGAGAATGTTTTATAATTTGAACGTTATTTTTGAAACTGTGATTACCAGCGGAATTATTCATTACTCTATCGTGTTAAGCAATATGCAGCCATATGCAGTCATCTGGCTCTAGAGCCATAGGTTCCCTACCCCTGGTTTAAGCATTAGACACCTTCTTACCTGCACTCTGCCTCCCGCTGTTTCCCACATCTACAAAGCAATTAGCTACCGACTGCCACCTACTGATATGGAAGAGTATTACACGGTTACTCGGCATAGCTCGGTTGGTAGGGTGGCCGTGCTAGCAACCTGAGGGTTCCAGGTCCGATTCCCGCTTCCGCCATCCTAGTCACTGCCGTTGTGTCCTTGGGCAAGACACTTTACACACCTGCCCTCATTGCCACCCACACTGGTTTAAAGGTAACTTAGATATTGGGTGTCACTTTGTAAAGCGCTTTGAGTCACCAGAGAAAAGCGCTATATAAATATAATTATCTGAGAGCTGTATGTAGTCATCAAAAGAGCCACATCTGGCTCTAGAGCCATAGGTTCCCTAACCCTGATGTAAACACTGCATATTGTTGGACTAATACCTTTGGTATTTACAGATGAACAGGTTATATAAATTGTACAGTGTTATTACTTTTTCATGGTAGTTCTGCATTGGCTTTTCTTATTGGTGGATTTGTTGTCACCAAAAACGTGCACTTGTTCTTCCTGAATAGTTAGAATGTACTTTCATTCTTCTTTGAAGGTTGTGGGCGGGGAGATGCATTGGGTTTCAGTTCCCACCCCTCTTTCTATTCTCACTCTCTCACAAACGCACTTGTATGGAATTACCCTGACCAAGGCGGCCTGTGTCCTAGCGTCCTGCTCCTCGGCTTTGGCTTCCAGGAATCTCATTCCTCAATGAGGGGTAAAAGTGAGCACCGAGGGGGATCTTCGACACCTTTGTCCTCCATCTTTGAAAGGGTCGATGTGCACTTTTTGTGAGCGAGGACATGGCCAAGGTGTATAGACTCTATGCAGGAATAATAACAGGTAGGTTATGTCTTTATGCTGTGGTCCTTTACCATCACAAATACACTTACGTATCTTATAATACTTTCTTATAAGTTCATGTTTGTGGGCTTTTTTTTTTGTTTGGAAAAATTTCCTTGTTGTCCTGCGTTTTAGTCCACTTAGTAAATGTTTGAATGGCGCAAGCCGCCATAAAGCAGCTGTTCTCTGTAAACACTCACTTTCCTCTCGAGCATTTTTGACTTTCAACTCTTTTAAGAAGCGTTATTATTTGACATTCACTGAGTGGCGTTAATGACTCAGCACATTGTGACACAATGTCCAACAGGTGGAATGTGATAGAGCAGTGGTCACCAACCTTTTTGAAACCAAGAGCTACTTCTGGTACTGATTAATGCAAAGGGCTACCAGTTTGATACACACTTAAATAAATTACCAGAAATAACCAATTTGCTCATATTACCTTTAACTCTGTTATTATTGATAATTAATGATATTTATCTTTGTGGAAACACTGATCATCTTAATGATTTCTCACAATAAATATATATTTTTGAAGACATGTTTTAAATAGGTTAAAATCCAACAGGTGGAATGTGATAGAGCAGTGGTCACCAACCTTTTTGAAACCAAGAGCTACTTCTGGTACTGATTAATGCAAAGGGCTACCAGTTTGATACACACTTAAATAAATTGCCAGAAATAACCAATTTGCTCATATTACCTTTAACTCTGTTATTATTAATAATTAATGATATTTATCTTTGTGGAAACACTGATCATCTTAATGATTTCTCACAATAAATATATATTTTTGAAGATATGTTTTAAATAGGTTAAAATCCAATCTGCACTTTGTTAGAAAATATAACAAATTGGACCAAGCTATATTCCTAACACTGCGATGAAGTAGCGACTTGTCCAGGGTGTACCCCGCCTCCCGCCCGATTGTAGCTGAGATAGGCGCCAGCGCCCCCGCGACCTCAAAAGGGAATAAGCGGTAGAAAATGGATGGATGGATATATTTCTAACAAAGACAAATCATTGTTTCTCTAGATTTTCCAGAACAAACATTTTAAAAGAAATTCAAAAGACTTTGAAATTAGATTTAAATATGATTTTACAGATTTTCTACATTTGCTAGAATTATTTTTTTGAATTTTAATCATAATAAGTTTGAAGAAATATTTCACAAATATTCTTTTTGAAAAAAAAAGAAGCTAAAATGAAGAATTAAAATATTTCACAAATATTATTTTTGAAAAAACAGAAGCTAAAATGAAGAATTAAATCAAAATGTATTTATTATTCTTTACAATAAAAAAATGAATTTACTTGAACATTGATTTAAATTGTCAGGAAAGAAGAGGAAGGAATTTAAAAGGTAAAAAGGTATATGTGTTTAAAAATCCTAAAATCATTTTTAAAGTTGTATTTTTCCTCTAAAATTGTCTTTCTGAAAGTTATAAGAAGCAAAGTAAAAAAAAAAAAAGAATTTATTTAAACAAGTGAAGACCAAGTCTTTAAAATATTTTCTTGAATTTTCAAATTCTGTTTAAGTTTTGTCTCTCTTAGAATTAAAAATGTCGAGCAAAGCGAGACCAGCTTGCTAGTAAATGAATACAATTTAAAACATAGAGGCAGCTCACTGGTAAGTGCTGCTATTTGAGCTATTTTTAGAACAGGGCAGAGGGCTACTCATCTGGCCCTTACGGGCTACCTGGTGCCCGCGGGCACGGCGTTGGATACATGCTATAAAACGCTATGTCATCAAAAATATTATTGGTCATCCATCCATCCATTTTTTTACCGCTTGTCTCTCTCAATGTTCTCTGAAAATCGAAAATAAACAAACCCCCCTCCCCCCAAAATGATGGTTATAATGATCATTTTGTATAATATTATTAATAATAATAATGGATGAGATTTATATAGCGTTTTATCATTCACCATTTAATTCAAACACACATTTCCCTAACATTACTTGCTTACCTAAAATTACTTAACTTTTTTCAGTGAAAAAACATGCATACTTCATACATTTTTTATTATTTAACATTTTATTTAAAAAAAAACATGACACATTATCAAAGATTCGATTTGAATAAAAATTACACCTCTTGAATTATTACTTCAAATTGTCATTATAAATACGCATGATAAAATCATAAAAATATTTGTAAAAATATTTATACAAAAAAATCTAGAATATTACCTTATACAAATATAATTTTGAATAAAGATTTACTTATGATAATTTGTGAAATATTACTGTCATTAAGAATTTCACAAAAAATACGGAATTTACTATTAGTCAAAAAATGCACATAGGACAAAAGATCTAATATTGTTATTATATACAATTTCCATAAAAAATGTTAACTATGAATGAAAACCGTTATTTAACATTTCAACACCAAGTACAATATCAAAGACAATTATTATTATATAAAATTTCCATAAAATGTTTTAACTATGAATGAAAATCGTTATATAACATTTCAACACCAAGTACAATATCAAATACTATTATTATTTAACATTTTAATTGAAAATATACATATATATATATATATATATATATATATACATATGCATAATATAACCTTTTAATAAAAAATAGACATGATACATAAATATTAAATAATGTTAATTCACATTGTTATTACGTGCATATTAAAGATCATAGATATAATCCTATACAAATCAATTTAATCAAATAAATCATAAAAAAAAGGAAAACTGGTGTTTTATTATTTGCTATAATAAATTGTTAAAAATTACTTAACATAAAAAAAAAAAAAAAAATGAAATACAGCCGTGACAACATGGTCAAAAATTAAATTATTGACGTCAAGAAATACACATATGATAAATGATCAGATATTGTTATCATCATCTCATATTTTATTAAAAAATAAATATGATAAATTAACCAGGATCATTATTATTTAACATTTTAATAAAAGTATGCATTAAAAACATTATCAAAGACTATTATTATTGCTGTTTAACATTACAATACAAATTATTATAAAAAAAATTAAAAAATAAACCCAAGTAAAATGGTAAAAAATATTATTGAAGTTAAGAAATACACATATGATACATGGTTGGATATTATTATTTTTATCTAACAATTTACAGAAAATAAACCTTCAACCAAGATCATTTAGCTATTATTTAACATTTTAATAAAATGTACAAATGATGAATTGTCAAAAAATACGATGAATATTTGAAATAGTTGTAAAAAAAATCATGTCCAAATATCAATCAAAGATACAGAAATTCGTAATTACAATTTTTATAAAAAAATGCACCTTTTTAAAGACTGATTTTGAATACATATACACAATATTATTAGTATTAGTAGTAGTGCATGGACTAGTATTAGTCAAAATAATACATTTTAATACGGTAGATACACTACAATCTCAAATTATTGTTATCTTTTTTAAATTGTAAATAAAAAATGTGTACCAATGTTGATAGTAGATAACGTTGAATGTCTTTGTGTACCTGCAGCTCTCGCTTTATGTGAATACTCCACCGCCAATTGGAATATCACAGAGTCTGTTAATAAAACAGAGACCCCCTGTCATCGCCATGGCAACGGAGATAACTGCACAGGTAGGTTAGGAAAATTAAGTTAAAAAGGGAGGAGCATGGGGTGTTGATCCTCACTCTTGTCCCTTATGATAAAACATTTACACCCCCTAAATAATGTAAAGTATTCTTTATATTTATATGTTTTCCACTTAATTAAGTTATTGCTTACTGATATTATTAGGCCCTAATATGGATCAGTCATTGGCAACTATGTTGATTTCAAAAATAGTTGTATTTTGAGGATTTAAAAGTTGATTTTTGTCTTTAAAAACCCCAGGCTAAAACCAAGTACAACTAAGCTAAAATAACCCAAGCCAGGCCAAGTCAAGATAAACATGCATCTCCAAATTATGTGAGCTTTAGCTCTGTATCGAAGACCAGAAAAAAAGTTGACATGGTGGACACGCCAAAAGCAACACTACAATAGCATAAACATACTGTAGCTAATCCGAGCTAACATAAAACGAGCCAACCAGATACTTGCGAAGAATCAGAAAATGTACAAAGACTGACTTTATCCTTAAATAAAGTCACTACGTAAATACATATGTCAAAACATAATCGAAAACTAGGAAAAGCAATTTAGGTCGAACTTGCGTGTGAACGCTGAAATGTTGAGCCGAACTGAAATGCTAACAGTCAACACGCTAGCCAGGTAGCGCGAACAAAATATAAATAAATAAATAAATAAATGGGTTGTACTTGTATAGCGCTTTTCTACCTTCAAGGTACTCAAAGCGCTTTGACACTACTTCCACATTTACCCATTCACACACACATTCACACACTGATGGAGGGAGCTGCCATGCAAGGCGCCAACCAGCACCCATCAGGAGCAAGGGTGAAGTGTCTTGCTCAGGACACAACGGACGTGACGAGGTTGGTACTAGGTGGGAATTGAACCAGGGACGCTCGGGTTGCGCACGGTCACACATCCACTGCGCCACGCCGATTTTTAGGTGTAAATATTAATAATATGCTGAATATTGTACTTGTGCGGAACAGGAACAACACAACACAGCCAAGAGAGGGAGTACACAGACGCTACAATTACAAAATTAACAAAAAAACGTAGCATGCTAACATGCTAACTATTAACATGCATCAAGCAACAACATTTTGGACTCTGAGGTATCTACTTGCCCAAAAAGATAACATGCTAAAATAGATAGATACAGTGTCAGTGATATTTGTTGACGAACCCCAAGATGCAGAGACGGAGGCAGCCATAGAATATGAAGACATTTAATATAAATAATAGAACAAGAACAAATAAAAAGCACGCACGTGGGCGGATAAAAAACAAAAGGCCTTTAGCAGAGAAGCTAACAAGAAACAAAAAGGAACTTTAGCATGGAAGTTAGAGGATAACAAACAGAAAAACTGGAAATAGCTATGGCTAACAAAAACAGCTTACCGCTACGACGACCAGGACAAGATGTAGCACGACAGGTAATAGCTGAAATAATGCCAGACACGATAGGTAGCAAAGACACATGAGGCAACGACAATACAAATGACAATACAATGATCCAGCCACTGCCACAAGACAAAGGAGATACAAATAGGAGCCGGCTGATTGGCAACAGGTGTGGCCAGATGCCAATCAGCCGCAGCTGAAGGGGAACACAGCACTCAGGGAACAAGACAGGAAGCTGACAAAATAAGAGCACTAGACAGGAACTAAGGACAGGAAATAATAAACACACTGAGGAGGAACACAGCACTCAGGGAACAAGACAGGAAGCCGACAAATTAAGAGCACTTGACAGGAACTAAAAGACAGGAAATACTAAACACAGGAAACAGACAAATGCAGAGGAAAAAACTAAAACATAGACAAACTGTCAGGGGCAAGCCTGACATACAGTAGATAGTTAGTACTTTATTGATTCCTTCAGGAGAGTTCCTTCAGGAAAATAAAAAAATTAGCATGGTAACATATATGCTAATGCTCCCATGCTAGCAATTGACGGCGCATTTTGGAACAATTTAAGGCAGGGGTGTCAAAGTCAAGTCAATGATCGTTGGCCCCCGGGATAATATTCAATTAGTATTAGATTCGGCCCGCAGGCCACAGCTGCCTGCTGCTGTTTTGCACGCACCAATACTCCTTAAGTGTTGGCGCTAGTAATTTTCAAAAAAGGGTCCCAGGGACCCCATCAAGCATACAAATGGGTTCCCAGAGTACATTTTTGGGGCCCCACTTTTTTTTACAACCGTTTTAAAAACAAATGATAAATGTATGTATCATCCTGTTATATCTCAGATTCTATATTGTGTTTTGGAAAAAGGGAGGCAGCCATAGAATAATAATAATAATAATAAATAATAAACGTTACTTAATTCATAAAAAAAAAAAAAAATACAAAAGAAAACACATTTTTATGCAACCTTTATCCTTCATGGATCTAAACTTTACTGCTGATGGCAGTTTTTTTCTATATTTTTATTGTATTATTTTCAGAATGTGTTTATTTTATTTTTGGCAGAAGTAAAACAAGGAAAACAATCTGAAGTTGTCCTAATTCTTTTAGTTTTAATGCCATGATTTCAATAGTTCGGCCCGCGTGTGCTTCAACTTTTCCTCCATGCGGCCCCTGAGCTAAAAAAAGTTTGACATCCCTGATTCAAAGAAAAGTGTTACGGAAATATGGGAAAACCCATGTACAGCTAGCTGCGGCTGCAGACACTCTAAGCCGCGCCCACTTTAACTTTGAGTCACACCCATAAGCCCTTAAAGACGTGCTTACAGGTGTGACGACAACGGAAGTGAAGCTCGAGACACAATACATAACACGACGTAGCGTGTCTGCAGCTGCAGCTAGATCCTTCTCGAAAAAGCAGATAATTGTTATGCATAAGAAATAGATAAAATCTCCTAAATAATGTTTTGATGGTGGAATGGTTGAAATGGGTTGAAAAATGTGGGCGAGGAAAGAGGATATATAAAAAAATATATGTAATAATTACAATCTAATACATAGATTACAAAATACATGCCCAATAATGTCCCTGTAAACTTTGTAAATGGATGTTTGGCTCTCATTGTCTCATGTCTGCTAGAGCAAGAAGTTTTTCCTTTTCAAGCCAAAGGTAATCTCATGGAAAGTGCAATAAAGATAGCGGCGGCTTTTGTGTGCGTGGTGACTGTGTGTCAAGTTCCCGGTAACGACTTCGGGTCTGATTGGATGTGTTTTAGAGGAGATGTTTGACTAAGTAAATTAAACGGAATGACGCCACGCTTCATGCCATACAGCAGGCTTCCCCCTCATGTGCGGATCAACTTACAAGCTATTTATAGGCCAGCTTATAAATCAAAGGAGGCCTGCTGACAGTGACTAATACATACCTCTTTTTCATCGTTATTAATGGTGGAAAAAAGAACTACACTTCCTTCGAGCAGATTTCGAGACTAGGTAACAATCAATCAGGAAGGAAAAGGTAGTATAAAATGAATGAATTAGTCGTATCATGAAGTAGGGCTGGGCGATATGGCCTTTTTTTAATATCTTGATATTTTTAGGCCATGTCACGATACACAATATATATCTGGATATTTTGCCTTAGCCTTGAATGAACACTTGATGCATATAATCACAGCAGTATGATGATTCTATGTGTCTACATTAAAGGGGAACATTATCACAATTTCAAAAGGGTTAAAAACAATAAAAATCAGTTCCCTGTGGCTTGTTGTATTCTTTGAAGTTTTTTTCAAAAGTTTACCGGTCCCGGAATATCCCTAAAAAAAGGTTTAAAGTGCCTTTTTTTCGCTTTCCGCGAAGACACTATCCATTTTCCTGTGACGTCACACAGTGCTGCCAATGTAAACAAACAATGGCGAATAGCACAGCAAGATATAGCGACATTAGCTCAGATTCAGACTCGGATTTCAGCGGCTTAAGCGATTCAACAGATTACGCATGTTTTGAAACGAATGGTTGGAGTATGAAAGTATTGAAGAAGAAACTGAAGCTATTGAGCGAATAGCTATTGACGCTATTCATAGCCATAGCATGGCCGAATAGCTGCGTTAGCATCGCCAGTAAAATGTCTGGACCAAACGATTAGGACTTTCGCATCTTGTGACACTGGAGCAACTTAAATCCGTTGATTGGCAAGTGTTTTTTTTCGCATTAAATGTGGGTGGAAGGAAACGTAATATAGTTGCAAATGCATCTGCAGGTTATCCATACATCTCTGTGCCATGTCTGCTTTAGCACCACCGGTAAATAGCATGTTAGCATCGATTAGCATAGCATGTTAGCATCGATTAGCTGGCAGTCACCCCGCGACCAAATATGTCTGATTAGCACATAAGTCAACAACATCAACAAAACTCACCTTTGTGATTTCGTTAACTTTATCGTTGCAAATGCAGCTGCAGGTTATCCATACATCTCTGTGCCATGTCTGTCATCGCCGGTAAAATGTGGAGACCTTCCGACACATTCAATGGGGGTCTGGCGGCAGATTTCTTGCCACTTTCGCATCTTCGGGCCAGTGGTGCAACTTGAATCCCTCCCTGTTAGTGTTGTTACACCCTCCGACAACACACAGACGAGGCATGATGTCTCCAAGGTTCCAAAAAATAGTCGAAAAAACGGAAAATAACAGAGCTGAGACCCGGTGTTTGCAGTGTGTTGAAAATGAAAATGGCGGCTGTATTACTTCGGTGACGTCACGTTCTGACGTCATCGCCAAAAGAGCCATAAACAGCAAGGCGTTTAATTCGCCAAAATTCACCCATTTAGAGTTCGGAAATCGGTTAAAAAAATATGTGGTCTTTTTTCTGCACCATCAAGTTATGTATTGACGCTTACATAGGTCTGGTGATAATATTCCCCTTTAAAACATTCTTCTTCATACTGCATTAATATATGCTCATTTTAAACTTTCATGCAGGGAGGGAAATGAATTTACCAAAGGTGTATTTATTAAACAGTTATTAAGCAGTGGCACAAGCATTCATGTTATTTCCAAAACAGAAAGTGCGAGATTTTCCGAGACATTTAAAACCAACTATGAGTACACTTTTGTGCATGATGTCACCAAGATGACATATAAAAACAACACTAAATAAAAGTGTACTTTTTGTACAGAACGCCAGTACAATAGTTTAAAACAAATAAAGTGCACTTTTGTGCATGATGTCCTGCGGACGTTATCTCTTTCTGTTGTTGACTTGTATTTTTTTCATACAGTGTTGATCTGGAAATAGTTGCTTCGGCATTTCGTGAGTGTGGCACCGACCGGAGATGTTGACATGCAGAGTTTCAAGCACTCTTCATTCTCTAGCAGGTGACTTTTCAAATGATGCTACATTAGCAGTGCTGCTACTTTTTGTATCAACGCTTTTGCCGCATAAATGTTAAACATATTCCCGCTTGAAGCCAAACCACTGCCGGACGATGGACCGATATAAATTGTTCGAAATAAACTCAAACTCAACTCAACTCTTTGCCCCGCGAGAGTGTGTGACGTTGCACACGTGACGTGTAATAAGGTGCGCTTGTTTAAGTCTCTGTGAGGAGAGAGAAGAAAGAGCGAGAAGAGCCTGTAGTGTAATGCCTGCAGCTAAAAGCAACTGCGTGAGAATGTATACTCGAATATCACGATATAGTCTTTTTCTATATTGCACAGAGACAAATGCGCGATATATCAAGTATATCGATATATCGCCCAGCCCTATCTTAAAGCAATTGAAGCAAAATGGAGTGCAGTACTTGGCTGCAACCAGCAGAAGAGCGGTTTATTTTCTCTCGACTAGTTTGCTGTCTGAAGAAGTCCACACAACGTCAAAGTTGAGCGATTAAAAATTCTAAACAATGTTCTTTGCCATTCCAACAGGAGTTCTGAACATTTATATGAGGTTCCTCGTTGCATTAAAAATAATAGGTGAAATATACTAATGAATTGTCATTATTACTTTTTATTATTGTTATACATCTTCATTAGCAATTAAGGATATTTTGTCAAATGTCCAACTTCAACTATTTTACCTTGGACTTGCTCACAAATTAAGGTATTGACCGAAATATAGGACATCATAGGGCTGGGCGATATATCGATATACTGGATATATCGCGAGTTTGTCTCTGTGCGATATAGAAAATTACTATATCGTGATATTCGAGTATACGTTTTCACACAGTTGCTTTTAGCTGCGGGCATTACACTGCAGGTGTTTTATCATTCTTTCTTGTCTCTCCTTCTCACAGACAGCAAGCGCACCTTCTTACACACGTCACATACTTATACGCCCTCGCGGAGCAGAGAGGTAGCTGCATGGGTAACGTTAGCTGTATTGCGCTTGGTAACACGAGAGAAAGAAGGTGCAAATCTGGTAACAATTGAAGGAATAATTAATTCCCAAGAAAAATAGCAGGGGATCCATCGTCTGGCGGTGGTTTGGCTTCAAGTGGGAATATGTCGAACAGACAACCGTCATTTGTCAAGTGTGGGCCAAAAGCGTTGCTACCAAAAGTAGCATTACTGCTAATATGTAGTATCATTTGAAAAGTCACTTGCTCGAGAGTGAAGAGTGCTTACTCGGCATGTCAACATCTCCAGTCGGTGCCACACGCCCACACCATCAAAATGCCGAGGCAAACATTTCCAGATCAACATCGTATGAAAAAATAGTCAACAACAAAAGAAGATAACGTCCGCAGGAACTCACCACATAGCGAAGGACGAACACTATTTGATTTCTTACTATACAGCTCATTTTAATTTGACACTTATTGAAATATCTTGTGTGACATCATGCACAAATATGCACTTTATTTGTTTTAAACTATTGTATTGGCGTTCTGTACAAAGAGTGCACTTTAATTTAGTGTCTTTTTGATGTCATCTTAGTGACATCATGCACAAAAGTGCACTCATAGCTTGTTTTAAAATGTCTGATAATCTTGCACTTTCTGTTTTGAAATTTTTGTGCCACTGCTTAATAGCTGTTTAATAAATACACTTTTGGTTAATTGACTTAGTTGTGATTTCCCTCTCTGCATGAAAGTTTAAAAGTAGCATATATTAATGCAGTATGAAGAAGAATGTTTTAATGTAGACACATAGACTCATCATACTTCTGTGATTAGATGCATCAAGTGTTCATTCAAGGCTAAGGCAAAATATGGAGATATATATCGTGTATCGCGATATGGCCTAATAATATCGAGATGTTCGAAATAAACACAAACTCAACTCAACTCAACTTATATTAAAAAAAGCCCATATCACCCAGCCCTAGGATATCATTTTGTCCTTGGAACAAAATATGAATAAGATAAGTCGTCTTCTATCTGGGGAATAGGAATTTATCCATAGTAAAAACTATTTCAATTTTAAAAAATGTAAATTTTTTAAAGTTTTTTAAATAAATGTTTGGTTTTTTTTGGTGTAAATTTTGCCCGTGGAAAAAAAAAGTGAGTATTTTTGAGAAATTTTTAAACAAATATGTTTGTCTCCAGCGCCCACTTTAGATACGGGAGAGTGGAATGACCATTTCTCCAAATGTCCAGAAGAACTCCACCACTACTGCATCCACGGGGCGTGTCGCTATATCAAAGACCAGAAGACGCCCTCTTGCAGGTGAGTCGTTTCTAATAAGACACAGTCAGACAAAAGTGACTTTTAAAACATTTGAAAAAAAATTAATTAGAGGTCTTTTATTTGTTGTTGGTTTTAAATTTTTGTAGGATTCTTCTCTCATTTTAATCATTGTGGGATTTGACCGAGGCTTAAAATTTGTATTACTTTTTAACAAAGTTTTACAACAACCAGGAAGTAGTCTGGTATTGGAAAAACAGATCAAACCAAAAGTTCCCCAGACAAAACAATCTTAAATATCATGGACACATCAACATTGAAGTTAGTAGAAAAAAAATATCGTGAAGTTATTTATTCAAGATTTGGTATCAATCGTTATTTAATCATTTGTTATTAGCCTGAATACGCAAAATCTATGTAACTGATTTCTACGAAGAAATGTGGATGGCTAGTGCATACATAACTGCAGCACTGCTATTTTAACTAACAAATATATAAACTGAGGCTGTCGAGTGATTATTTTTTTAAACAGACGTTCTTGAACTGTGATTAATCATGATTAATCACAGGTTACTATTTGCTTGCATAAGTAACATTTACTTAAAAAAAATACCTCAATATTTGGACACAATCATACAGATGCAATTTTGTAGTCATACAGGAACATTTTTTTTTTTATGTTTTACTGAACTGCAAGTTATTGATTTGCTCAAAACTTGGTGACAGTTAGTATAGTTAGAATTAAGTGCACATTTTGAAATTATTTGCAATACTATAGCAAACAAAGTACACATGTACAGTATAAAATTACACATTGTAATGAACACACCCAAAAACAACTTTACATAATGCACCATTAACATCTGCATTTTTCATAATCCATGGTCGGTATCATGTTTTGGTTAGTTATGTTCTGTTAGTATTGGACTCCCTTAGTTCCTGTTGTCTGCACTTCTGAGTTTATTTTGGTCATCATGGGGATTCATTGGGTTAATTTGCCTCTGGTTAGTGGTCCCACGCTCAGCTGCTGTCAACCACTAATCAGAGAGCTATTTATTCACCTTGCTCGCCAGGCTCAGGCTGGCGTCATTTTGTCATGACGTGGTTTGCGCAGCTTACTGCGGGGTTTGTTCTCGCAAAATGCAGACCGACTATTCCGGACAAAGAGTGCAAGTAAGAACATTATTTAATTCGCAAAAATCATAGGAGTACAACAAAACGAAGGCACAATGTGCAGATCGCACTTAGCAGGAAACATAGAACTGTGGACATGGAACACTCAAGAAACTGTGGCATGAAATAAACAAGTAGGTTGCATGAAGCAAACAATGACATGTATATATATATATATATATATATATATGTATATATATATATATATATATATATATATATATATATATATATATATATATATATATATATATATATATATATATATATACATACAGTATATACAGTATATATATATATATATATATATATATATATACATACAGTATATACAGTATATATATATATATATATATATATATATATATATATATATATATATATGTAAACTTTGATTAATTGATTGATTGATCATTAATATTTGGTTGATGTTCAGGTCACAAAATGTAAATGAAGCTTCATTGTTAACCACTTTGTACTTGCTATATATTACGAATTATAATGCATAAAAGTAAGAAAAAACATATGTGTACTTGTCTTACATAGGGATTGTGAATGAAAGGCAAAATTCCCCCCAAAAAGTGCAGTTCCCCTTTAACTTTTGGTGTGGTTACAGGAAGTTTTTTTTTAAAAAGAATTATAAAAATCAAATATCTTTTAAAAACCTTTCCACAAAACCTTGTCGACGGATAGGACATCAATGAAGGAACCACATCTTATTTTTGGTGTGATACACAGATTTTTTGGGGGGGGCGGTATAGCTCGGTTGGTAGAATGCAACTTCAGGGTTGCAGGTTCGATCCCCACTTCCGCCATCCTTGTCACTGCTGTTGTGTCCGTAGGCAAGACGCTTTACCCACCTGCTCCCAGTCCCACCCACGCTGGTTTAAATGTAACTTAGATATTGGGTTTCACTATGTAAAGCACTTTGAGTCACTTGAGAAAAGCGCTATATAAATGTAATTCACTTCACTTTTGTCTCGATTTTTCGGAAATGCAGCAACCCGATATTTTTTGTTCACTTTTTCACAAAGCTTTGCTGATGAGTGGTGCATGTATCAAAAAACAACCTCTTATATTTTGGTTCGTTACAGGAAGTATTAAAATGTTTTCTTCTTTTAATTTTTTGTAAACATGACAATCCGATAATTTTTTCACTTTTCTTAGTTTTTTTTTCTTTTCTTACCATTTGAGTCTTATTTAGTAGTTAAAATGACATTAACAGAAAACAATTTTGTAGGAGACTATGGTACGGGTATGACCCTACATACATGGACTGATAATTGCTCTACTAACATACAGACTGATGATAAAGCACAAATTTAAACTTTAGAGTTTGGAGCAAATATACATTAAGTTAAAGTCAAAGTACCAATGTTTGACACACACACACTAGGTGTGGCGAAAATATTCTCTGCATTTGACCCATCACCCTTGAACACCCACTGGGAGGAGAGGGGAGCAGTGAGCAGCAGCGTTGGCCGCGCCCGGGAATCATTGTTGGTGATTTAACCCCCAATTCCAACCCTTGATGCTGAGTGCCAAGCAGGGAGGTAATGGGTCCCATTTTTATAGTCTTGGTATGACTCGGCCGGGGTTTGAATTCACGACCTACCGATCTCAGGGCGGACACTCTAACCACTAGGCCACTGAGTAGCCTTGTTGTCCTTAATTGCAGTTTATTGGTTTGTTCGTGTGTAGGCCAAAATGACAAAAAACATTCCTGTCAAACTTTATGGGTTAATTTTTTTATCTTTTCTTAGTTATTTTTGTTTTTGCGTTTGTGTCAGAAAATCTGTCTCATCTTGACATTGATGTCATTACACTATTCCTGCAGTACCTTCCAAGTGTCCTGTGTTTCTAAAACAGGTGTCAGAGTGGTTACGTTGGCTCCAGGTGTGAGTACATCGACCTGGACTGGCAGATAGGAGAAAGGCGGCAAATAATCATCATCAGCGTCATTGCGGCACTCGTGCTCCTCATTTTCCTCATCTTGTTCTTCTTCATCTGTTCACAGTGAGTCATTTGTCTAAAAAAAATGGAAGAAATGGTTAGCTGATCTATGACACTGGTCCTGTGCTACTGCTCAGGTTGGATTCTTTGGTTGTCGCCGTCTATTTTATGGGCAACATTTTATGAGACCCGAAACTACCACTCCCTGTAGCACCTGCTTCATCTGCCTTTTTATTACCGCCCCTAAAGATGGAATGTGAAAATGTTGTGTTGTGATTGTAGTAGGGCTGGGCGATATGGCCTTTTTTTTAATATCTTAATATTTTTAGGCCATATCACGATACACGATATACAGTATATCTCCATGTTTTGCCTTAGCCTTGGATGAACACTTGATGCATATAATCACAGCAGTATGATGATTCTATGTGTTTACATTAACACATTCTTGTTCATTTTATGCTAATTTTAAACTTTCATGCAGAGAAGGAAACCACAAATAAGTCAATTTATCCACACTGTATTTATTAAACAGTTATTAAGAAGTGGCACAAACATTCATGTCATTTCAAAACAGAGAGTGAAAGTTTGTCAGAGACATTTTAAGACAAGCTATGAGTGCACGTTTGTACATGATGTCACTAAGATGACATATCTAAACACTAAATTAAAGTGCACTTTTTATACAGAACGCCACTACAATAGTTTAAAACAACTAAAGTGCACTTTTGTGCATGATGTCACAAGATATTTCAATAAGTGTCAAATAAAAATGAGCTGCAAAATAGGAAATCAAATAGTGTGGTAGGTTCCTGCGGACGTTATCACATTCTGTTGTTGACTATTTGTTTCATACGGTGTTGATCTGGAAATGGTTGCCTCGGCATTTTGTTGGTGTGGCACCGAACGGAGATGTTGACATGGAATTTCAAGCATTCTTCATTCTCTAGCGGGTGACTTTTCAAATGATGCTACATATTAGCAGTAATGCTACTTTTTGTAGCAACGCTTTTGCCCCAAACTTGACGAATTACGGTTGTCTGTTTGACATATTCCCACTTGAAGCCAAACCACCGCCAGACGATTGACCCCCTGCTGTTTTTCTTGGGAATGAATTCTTCATTCATTTGATACCAGATTTGCACCTTCTTTTTCTCGTATTACCGCTCGCACCACAGCTAACGTTACCCATGCCGCTACCTCTCTGCTCAGCGAGGGGGTATACGTATGTGACTTATCTAAGAAGGTGCGCTTGTTTAATGTCTCTGTGAGAAGCAGAGACAACAAAGAGTGATAAAAGCCTGTAATGTAATGCCCGCAGCTAAAAGCAACTGCGTGAGAACGTATACTCGAATATCACAATATAGTCATTTTCTATACCGCACAGAGACAAACCCGCGATATATCGAGTATATCGATATATCGATTATATCGATATATCGCCCAGCCCTAGATTGAAGTGTGTTGGTTAGTCAAGAACACACACAATCAGTCCTTTCAGGATTTCGCAAGATTTTTGCGGGGGCCCTTTATGCCTGAAAAGTTGCAATGCTCCGGGGTTTGTTTTTGTCAATAACATTGAATCAATATGTGATTTTGTGAATTTGTTATGAATCTTTTAAATATTCCTGGTAACCTTAACTTAAAAAAAGCACAGGATTTTAACACAAATTGAAGAAAATACTGCATTGATATTTTGCTAATTTTATGCCACACAGATTTAAAAGTAAACAGCACATTGTTAGAGCTCATTGTCAAATTACTGTACAGTTTTGTTTTACAAACCCCAAAACCAGTGAAGTTGACACATTGTGTAAATCGAAAATAAAAACAGTTTACAATGATTTGGAAATCCTTTTCAACCTATATCCAATTAAATAGACTCCAAATACAAGATACTTAACGTTCAAACTGGAAAACTTTGATTTTTTTTTGTGCAAATATTAGCGCATTTGGAATTTGATTCCTGCAACGTGTTTTAAAAAAGCTGGCACGAGTGGCAAAAAGACTGAGAAAGCTGAAGAATGCTAATCAAACACTTATTTGGAACATCCCACAGGTGAACAGGCTAATTGGGAACAGGTGGGTGCCATGATTGGGTATAAAAGCATCTTCCATGAAATGCTCAGTCATTCACAAACAAGGATGAGGCGAGGGTCACCAATTTGCTCACAAATGCGTGAACAAATTGTCGAACAGTTTAAGAACCACATTTTTCAACGAGCTATTGCAAGGAATTTAGGGATTTCACCATTTACGGTCCGTAATATCATCAAAAGGTTTGGCCTAGCACGTAAGCTGCTAGGCCAAAAAAAAACATTGAATGCCCGTCACCTTCGATCCCTTAAGCGGATCTGCATCAAAAAGCGACATTGGTGTGTAAAGGATATCACCACATGGGCTCAGGAACACTTCAGAAAACCACTGTCAGTAACTACAGTTCTTCGCTACATGTGAAAGTGCAAGTTAAAACTGTTCTATGCAAAGCAAAAGCCACTTATCAACAACACCCAGAAACACCGCCGACTTCGCTGGACCCAAGCTCATCTAAGATGGACTAATGCAAAGTGGAAAAGTGTTGTGTGGTCTGACAAGTCCACATTTAAAATTGTTTTTGGAAACTGGATGTTGTGTCCTCCGGAGCTAAGATGAAAAGAACCATCCGGATTGTTATAGGCGCAAAGTTCAAAAGCCATCATCTGTGATGATATGGGGGTGTAATACTGCCCAAGGCATGGGTAACTTCCACATCTGTAAAGGCACCATTAATGCTGAAAGGTACATACAGGTTTTGGAGCAACATATGTTGCCATCCAAGCAACGTTATCATGGACGCCCCTGCTTATTTCAGCAAGACAATGCCAAGCCATGTGTTGCAACAGCGTGGCTTCATAGTAAAATAGTGCAGGTACCTGTAGTCCACACCTGTGTCCCATTGAAAAGGGGTGGCGCAATATGAAGCCTAAAATACCACAACGGAGACCCCGGACTGTTGAACAACGTAAGCTGTACATCAAGTAAGAATGGTAAAGAATTCCACCTGAAAAGCTTCAAAAATTGGTCTCCTCAGTTCCCAAACGTTTACTGAGTGTTGTTAAAAGTAAAAGTCATGTAACACTGGTAAAAATGCCCCTGTGCCAACTTTTTTGCAATATTGCCATTAAATTTTAAGTCATTGATTATTTGCAAAAAAAATATATATATGTTTCTCATTTCCAACATTAAATATTTTGTTTTTGCAGTCTATTCAATTGATTATGAGTTGAATAGGATTTGCAAATCGCTTTTTACAGTTTACACAAGTAGCCAACTTCACTGGTTTTGGGTTTTGTATGACCAATATTAGTAATGATTAATTATACGTACAGAAAGAAACACCACCAAAAGCTTCTTGATTGTTGGCTGTCTGCTCTGTCCTATGAAACGATAATGTATACTTATTGTTCCTATATCAGTCGCAGGTCCAGATTGTGCCGGAAGAAGGGACGACAGACGGAGGAATCAAGGAACGGGACCGAGAAGCTCCATATGATGGACACCAGTGGACACACCTTAGCACCAGACCCAGTGGAACCTCTAAATAACAACAATGATGTATGAGATGAGAGCGGTTGTCCGGCTGTCTATATTCAGTTTGGAACATTGTCCTTAGGATGCACAAGGACAACAAAGGACCGTATCTCTCTGGGCTGGTCAGGGATGTGTCCTCCAGAGTCTGTCCAAGATGGATGTCATGAGGCTGCAACCGCGAAGAAGCAGGAGACACTTTGTTGGATTTACCCTAAAGACAAGCTGGATACAAACATTCAGCGGGTGTATTCTTTTATTCCCTTGCCGAGGAGCAAGAGGCGGTCGCAGCCGTTGAAGAGCTGCCAACTGCTGTGGGCTAAACAAATACAATGTTGCTGTGATGGGAGAAGCTGCAGCACAGGTGGCAGCTGGTGATAACAGTTGCTTAGGTTACTTGACATTGTATTGTATACAAATACTTTATATTTGGTTTAAATCAACACTTAGCATCAGTTCATTTTTGAGCCATAAAACTTGCACATGTCCTGTACTAAGACATGTTTCTAGTCAATGTTAGCAATACAAAGAGCAAATCTACCGTATATTTTGGATTATAAGTCGCTGCGGAGTATAAGTCGCACAGGACGAAAATGCATAATAAAGAAAGAAAAAACATACGTCGCACTGGAGTATAATTCGCATTTTTGGGGGAAATGTATTTGATAAAATCTAACACCAAGAATAGACATTTGAAAGGAGATTTAAAATAAATAAAGAATAGTGAACAACAGGCTGAATAAGTGTACGTTATATGAGGCATAAATAACCAACTGAGAAGGTGCCTGGTATGTTAACCTAACATATTATGGTAAGAGTCATTCTAATAACTATAACATATAGAACATGCTATACGTTTACCAAACAATCTGTCCCTCCTAATCGATAAATCCCATGAAAAATTCTTCCTCGATGTCGCTTCTAAACAACTCTGCATACATTGAAGGTATGCGGCTCTTCCTCTTGTCGTTTTCTGCTACATATTTCACTACATCCAGCTTGTAATCTGCAGTACATTATTTCCTTTTCCATGCCATTTTTGTTCAGCCCTTCTCAGTTTTTATAAGTTACCGCCAACGATGAAATGATCCATTTTAATAGCTACGGCAGTAGCATATAGCATATAGCAGTTAGCATTCCATAACCCACAATGCACTTCTGCCATGACCCTCTCCCACCGAATTCTTTTTGGTTGACGTGTGTGTGACGATTGCTGACATTTTCTTTGTCTCTTCCGCGAATAAGATAAATAATATTATTTGATATTTTACGGTAATGTGTTAATAATTTCACACATAAGTCGCTCTGGAGTATATGTCGCACCCCCGACCAAACTATGAAAAAAACTGCGATTTATAGTCCAAAAAATACGGTAATCCCAAATCCTAAATCAAAGAACAAACCCTGACCTGAGTTCTGAAACCCTAAACCCCTAACGCTAATAACCACATGGCAGGGCAGGGTGATATGGCCTTTTATTAATATCTCGATATTTTTAGGCCACATCACGATACACGATATATATCTCCATATTTTGCCTTAGCCTTGAATGAACACTTGATACATATAATCACAGCAGTATGATGATTCTGTTGCTACATTAAAACATTCTTCTTCATACCGCATTAATATATGCTCCTTTTAAACTTCCATGCAGAGAAGGAAATCACAACTAAGTCAATTGACCAAAAGTGTATTTACTAAACAGTTATTAAGCAGTTGCACAGACATTCATGTCATTTCCAAAACAGAAAGTGCAAGATTATCAGAGACATTTTAAAACAAACTATTACTGCACTTTTGTGCATGATGTCACTAAGATGACGTATCAAAACAACACTAAATTAAAGTGTACTTTTTGTACAGAACGCCACTACAATAATTAAAAACAAATAAAGTGCACTTTTGTGCATGATGTCATTTAGATGACTTACCAAAACAACACTAAATTAAACTACTTTTTGTACAGAACGCCACTACAATAGTTAAATACAAATAAAGTACACTTTTGTGCATGTCACACAAGATATTTCAATAACTGTCAAATAAAAGTTAGCTGCATAACAGGAAATCAAATAGTGTATGTCCTTCGCTATGTGGTAGGTTCCAGTGGACGTTATCTCCTGTTGTTGATTTTTTTTTCATACGCTGTTGATCTGGAAATAGTTGCTTCGGCCTTTTCTCGGTGTGGCACAGGCCGGATATGTTGACATGCAGAGTTTCAAGCACTCCTCATTCTCTAGCGGGTGACTTTTCAAATGATGCTACATTAGCAGTGCTGCTACTTTATGTAGCAACGCTTTTGCCGCATAAATGTTGAACATATTCCCGCTTGAAGCCAAACCACCGCCAGATGTGCTGTTTTTCTTGGGAATTTATTCTTCCTCCATTTCTTACCAGATTCGCACCTTCTCTTTCTCGTATTACCACTCGCACCATACTGTCACCATCACAGCTGACGTTACCATGTCGCTACAAGTCTGCTCTGCGGGAGCGTGTGACCTTGCACAAGTGACGTATGTAAGAAGGTGCGCTTGTTTTACGTCTCTGTGAGAAGGAGAGACAAGAAAGACTGGGAAACGCATGCAGTGTAATGACCGCACCTAAAATCAACTGCGTGAGAACGTATATTCGAAAATCACGATTGTCTATATCGCACAGAGACAAACCCGCGATATATCGAGTTTATCGAGTATATCGATATATCGCCCAGCCCTACCACATGGTACACAATCCTTAAACCTAAGGGCAAGCATTTAACCAAATGTATGTACCCGTTTTCAAACTATCTGCATTACCCAATGTCCTATTTTTAATCGCTTTTGCCAATCAATTACCATGGACAATAGAGTGCACATAAATATAAGCTACACTTACTTACTTCTTGGACAATTTCCAAGTCTAAAAGCCACACAGGCGACATACTGTAGCCTACTGGTAAAGCCATTGAGCTCTCTACGTCCTTCTCCTTCCCCCTGCACACTGAATATCCTGAAGTTGCCTCCTTTGGCCTTCCATTAGTGGTGGTAGAGTTCTTGCGGCCATTTCCGTTTCTATTTTCAATGGCCAGGTTGACCATCTTCGGCTTTGGGGGTCTGCGTCTTCTGCATTTCATTGTTTCTCTCCCTGACGATGGTGAGTCCATAACGCACTACAGTAAATGGCTGACTGAATGATTGTGTGAGTGTGATTCATTTAATGTGAAACAGTTTCTTTAGTCCACCATGACCCGTTTGGCAATTTAATCGGTGTAATGTGACAAAGCTAAATTTATTGGTAGAATGAAAGGCTTGTGAACTCGAAATATCCACAAAATAGCTGCAACGTTATATAAAGCACAGTTGAAAGTGTGGAAAATAAGTAGCGGCTTATAAACTTACGGTAGATAGGGTTAACATCATTTCCTGTACGTTAGGATTGATCCTAAACCCAAACCCAATAGCTAACCCTGACTACTAACACTAAACTTGAACCCAACCTGTCATCAGTTATTCGATTATTTGTCATCCAATTTCTACAATGTCGGTTGTTTTTGGTGAACAAAAGAATTTGCACCCCTAAATCTAACTTGAACCCTCAGTTGTCTACAACTGTTTGGATCATCTATTGTCCTATCAGATGTTTATTTTAGATGTACTTAGTTCTGATGTTAGGTGAGCGAAGGAAGTTAATGGTACCCTTCTGGCTCACGGTTCTTACAGTTTTTACTTACCCTCGTATCTAATCAAATTGGTGTGCTCAATTTGTTTACCTTCACAAGCAACCTATCGGTAAATAGGAAAGGACAGCGTTTGAGACTCCGAACTTGAAGAAGTACGCACAAAGGAGGGTTTGTACCTGAATATATTTGAGAGCTAGGCAACGTCCGAGTGGAACAACCGAGCCAGTGTGGAGTAGAGGGAGAGTGGTCTAATGTTTGCATGGCTCACTGAATATGTTAAAAGAGAAAAGTTAATGAAGTCTGTTCACTTATTTAAGACTCACATGTTTGCATTACAGTGGTTTGCTGTTTGTATTTACAGTATATGAAGACTCACAATATCAACCATAAAACTATTTCAGCTACGCATGTGCTATCTTTGTTGTATTACTGTTATTATTTTTCAAGAGACTGATGAATACCATTAGTTGGTTTCAGTGCTGTGTTGGTATGTGGTAATATTACCAAGTGCATCTGACAGGGTAATGTCACACGAGTCGACACATTTCTGCACTGATGGTGTGAAAACTGTACAGTATTTAGCCCTGAGTAGGATAAAAAAAAATATGTTAAGATTTTAATAAAACAGATACACAATATTATATGAATAAACACTTCCAAACTGATTATATCCATCTGTGTTAAAATAATAATAATATTTATAATGACAATACATGTATGTAGATGATTTATCTACAGACTAGGTCAGGGGTTGGGAACCTTTTTGGCTAAGAGAGCCATACAAGCCAAATATTTTAAAAAGTATTTCCGTGAGAGCCATATAATACTTTTTTTAAGAATGAATACAACTAAATGAGTACATTTTTAAGTAAGACCAACATTTTTAGAGTATAATAAGTCTCTTGTTCTTTTTAATAACATTGTTATTCTGAAGCTAACCAACAAATAAATGAATGCGACTTCTTGAACAGGTGCGGTAGAAAACGGATGGATGGATTAAAAGACATGAGAATGTTTTATATTTTGAACGTTATTTTTGACACTGTGATTACGAGCGGAATTATTCATTACTTATCGTATTAAGCAATGTCAGCTAAGATTTATCTGAGAGCCAGACGCAGTCATCAAAAGAGCCACATCTGGCTCTAGAGCCATGGGTTCCCTACCCCTGGCCTAGGTTGTCCCGATAACAATATCTTGGTACCGGTACTAAAATGTATTTCGATACTTTTCAGTACTTTTTGATATTTTTCTAAATAAAGGGGACTGCCAAAAAATTGCATTATTTGCTTTATTTTAACAAAAACCGGTACCGGTAATAAAATGTATTTCGATACTTTTTGGTACTTTTCTAAATAAAGGGGACCGCAAAAAAATGGTATTATTTGCTTTATTTTAACAAAAAAAAATCTTATTGTACAGTAAACATATGTTTCTTATTGCATATTTGTTTTTAAACAAAATAGTGAACATACAAGACACCTTTTCTTTTATTAGTAATTAATTAAGCAAAGACTCCTAATTTAGCTGCTGATGTATGCAGTAACATATTGTGTTTGATTGATTGATTGAGAAGTTTATTGACATTATAAAGTGTCATTTGTCATAGTATTATTTTGTCAAAATGATTAAGGACGAATGGTAGAAAATGAATAATTGTCTAGTTGTTCATTTACTGTTAATATCTGCTTACTTCCTCTTTTACCGTGCTCCATCTTTTCTGTTAAAAAATCTAATAATCACTGTTGTTTGGATGCTTTCCATTAGTTTCGGATGATACCACCAATTTGGGTATCAATCCGATACCAAGTAGTTACAGGATCATACATTGGTCATATTCAAAGTCCTCATGTGTCCAGGGACGTATTTCCTGAGTTTATAAACAAAATATACATTTTACAAAAGCTAAAAAAGAGTTTGTGAAGCTAAAAAATATTGATGTAATCAGTATCGACTAGATATGCACCTTTACTTGGTATCATTACACTCGATGTCAGGTGTAGATCCACCCATGGTATTCGTTTACATTGTGACGCCGGTAAGCTACGGTGTGTAGTGTACCGGGGGTGGGGGGAGGGGGCACCGGTACTTTTTAGAGGCGGTATAGTACCGAATATGATTCATTAGTATCGCGGTCCTATAATAATTCCCGTGCTCTGTACAACCCTAGTTTGGTCATGTTTGGCCTCAAACAAAAAACATACTAAAACAAACAAAAAAGCATTTCCCCCGTCTTTTTCTATTTTTAATCATTTTTTTAAAAAAAATGCTCCAAGAAGCCACTAGGGTGACACTAAAGCAGTGTTTTTCAATCTTTTTTGAGCCAAGGCACAATTTTTTAAATTGTAAAAATCCGGAGGTACGCCACCAGTAGAAAACATTGAAAAATGAAACTCAGCAGTCGATATTGATAGTAAAACGTCGTTGTCGCAATTGTGTGTAGTGTTTTAGTTCTTGTCTTGCGCTCTTATTTTTGTGGCTTTTTCCTTTTTTTTTTTTTTTTTTTTTTTTTTTTTCCTGTAGCAGTTTCATGTCTTTCTTTGAGCAATATTCCCTGAACCTGCCTTGTTTTAGCAATCAAGAATATTGAAGTTGTGCGTACGCTATCCTACTTGGTATCATTACAGTGGATGTCAGGTGGAGATTCACCCATGGTTTGTTTACATTGTAATGCCGGTGAGCTATGGTGTGTAGTTTACCAGGGGTTTGGGGGGACCAGTACTTTTTAGAGGCGGTATAGTTCCGAATATAATTAATTAGTATCGCAGTACTATACTAACCCTATGTACAGTACATAAAAACATCTTTATAAAAATTTGAAACTGATTAATTTCATGTTTTTCCTTCTTTACATTTTTCATTTATTTATTTTTTTTAACCCTGTGGGGCATATATGATTACACAGAAGCAGAGTGGGGCCAGGACAAAAAAGTCCTCACGGAATTAGTATTACGTTTATATATACATATACATATAGTTCAAGGGTGGACCCCGAGATGCAGAGAATGGAGGCAAGGTTAGCGATAGTGACAAAATAAAATATTTAATAAGTCAAAATGGTAACTAAGGAAGATGGGGCAAACGTGCACACCATGGGTAATATAACAAAGGTAGTCTCTCTCAGAGGCTGGCAGGGAAAAGGCCAGGACGCACACAGCATGGCAAAACTAGTCCTCAAAACAAGGAGGCTAGAAAAAACAAAAACACAACGAGGTCAAAATACACGAATATACGAGAGCAACATACCAGGAGAGCTGAATACGAGAAGAACATGTCAGAGTGGAGTTCAGGAACAATAGTCGGCAGGGACCAGCTGGCGGTGAAGCGCTTAAATACTACCGGGACGTGATTGGCAGCAGGTGTGCCTAGTTGAGGGCAAATACCAGATGAGGAGGCAGGGAGAATACAACACACACAACAATTAGGAGTGTATAAAAAATTATTGTTCCATCCATCCATCCATTTTCTACCGCTTATTCTCTTTTGGGGTTGCGGGGGGCGCTGGCGCCTATCTCAGCTACAATCGGGCGGAAGGCGGGGTACACCCTGGACAAGTCGCCACCTCATCACAGGGCCAACACAGATAGACAGACAACATTCACACTCACATTCACACACTAGGGCCAATTTAGTGTTGCCAATCAACCTATCCCCAGGTGCATGTCTTTGGGGATACGTCAACAAAAAATAATTGTTGACGTGTCAAAATAATTTGAAATAAAACATATTAAAATTGATCATGGGGAAAAAAACAACTCCCAGGGGAAACAAATTCCATGCATAATAACACGACCAAACTTCTGACCATAAATAGAGCATATATTTAACAAAAATCACAAAAAAATGGCTTCAATATACTCCAAAATGTAAAAAACTATTTTTTTGGTTAACTCCAATATATTAAAAGTTTACACGCAAATGACAACCAGAGTAACAGACAAAGAAAAAAAAATTTGAAATTAAGTAAAGCTACCGTATTTCCTTGAATTGCCGCCGGGGCGCTAATTAATTTAAAACCTCTTCTCACTCCTGCGCTTACCAAAGGCATGTGGTAAAAGTAAGAATGTGCTAATTAATTTAAAAACCTCTTCTCACTGCGGCACTTACCAAAGGTATGCAGTAAAAATTTGAGTGGGATGTAAGCTCAGACCTTAAATCCTACTGAATAGCTCTTAATCTTCTTCCCTTTATGCGATTTCAAATTACTGGTGTAACAAACAGTTCAGGGTGTCCCAAGTTTACAGAGAGTGAGGAGGAGTTTTGTCCTTTCAGAGTTGCCGTAGGGGTGGTGACGTGGTGTGTGTGTTGTTGTGGAGAGAGAGTTAACAAGGAGTACACATTAAAGAAGCTGTGACTACCGGACCTGATCTAATGTCTCCCGTTTATTATTTTATTATATAAGTACACTGTATAGGCGAACCCAGGACACTCGGCTACATTGGTGGCAGCGGTGGGATCCTTTTAACCGCTGTGTTGAAAAAAAAAAGAAAGTTTTACACAGGACACGTGAGTTCACAGTTAGCTGCACCAGTATAGTTAGCTGCTAAGCTTCCCGGCTATTTTTTTTTTCGGACATGTGGTGTGGCGACGAGGATCCTTTTAAGCCCGGCAGCTTGTTTGATAGACACTCACAAGCCATGAATGTCAAAGTGGATTTACCCGCCCCTTTCAGCGGCGACGGGAGCCAGAGTTTTCTCAGCTGGGCAAGGCAGTTGGAAGTAGCCGTTAGCGCGACGGCGGGAGCCGGCCGCGGCTGCGATGAGGAGCTAGTGAGGATTCTCCCGACTCGTCTCAGTAAGTCAGCTTTTCTGCTGTGGGACAGTCTCCCGGATGGGACTAAATCAGACTATGCTGCAGTGAAAGAGAGACTGGGGGCAGCTTTTGGGCAAAGACAATTAATGGAACGCTTCCGGGCCAGCCTATCTGCCCGGGTGCTTGCTCCAGGGGAGAGCTTGGAGGTCTTTGCTGCAGACGTGAGCCGGCTGGTCACAGAGGCGTTCCCGGATTATGGAGCCATCGCGCAGAGAGAGGAGGAGTTTCGGCGCTTTCTGGCCGGTCTAGACCCGGCGTTGAAGGCCAAGTGTCTTGAGCTGGGAGCGACTGACCTGGAGGAGGCTCTGCAAGTGGCGGAGCGATGTGAGAATGCCAGAGTGGCTCTACAGAGAGACTGTTTGAGTACCTACACTGCAGTGGGCCCCTCTGTGCAGTCTGTGTCAACGTCTGACAGCCTGCAGAGAGCCGTGGAGAAATTAACAGAGGAAATGTATGCCATGAAAAGTGAAATAAAAGAGATGTATGAGGAAAACCAAAGACTGAAAGCGCGCAGCATGGACACAAGGGGACAGAGGCCCCGTTCGTCTTCGGGGGGGCACTGTAGCTGTAACTGCGGAGAAAGAGGATGCCAGCTGAGATTCAACAGAGAGGGACACCGTGGCCGCTCCCCCGATCGGGACCAGTTCCCGTCCCAAGGGGGCTTCCCGTCACGGGGTTATCGCTCGGACCCCACTAGGCTGCCGGGAGGCAGGAGCCCTAGTCCGGGCTGGCGCGCCCGGCGTGAAGAAGAGCCCAGGAGACGTGGCGTGCATTTTCTGCCACAGGAGCGTAATACAGACGTCAACCATCAGGGAAACGGTCAGTAGCTGGTGTTGTGCCCCAAACACCAGCCACTCGGACTGAGGGCCCCGTATGTCAAGACTTTTTCAATGACACTACTAGCATGAAAGGTAATAACCATCCAACTTCTTTTGTAAGGGGTGTGGTTGAAGGTACAGAAGCCTTCATGTTAGTCGATTCAGGGGCCACTGTGTCACTAATTAGTGCTGATTTCCGCAAGTCAGTCCCGGCACTGAGAAACAGACCCCTGAAAAGGAACTATGTTGATACACGTGCAGTGAATGGACAGATGCTGGACACACTGGGTACTATTGAGGTCACCTTCCGTCTGGGCCCTACATGCTGGCAGCACACCTTTTATGTACTGAGAGAATCCACCCAGTGTGTCTTGCTCGGACTGGATTTTCTAAGCAGGAATCATGCATTACTGGACTTAAGAAGGGGTGTTTTACAATTATGGGACATTACTGTCTCCCTGCTCTGGGATCAGGAATTAGTCCCACAATGTTGTAACGTGTCACTAGCTGATGTCCGAATCATTCCCCCGTTAAGCGAGACTTTAGTGCCGGTAGACATTCTTTCGTCTGCGGGGACGGGCCGACTTATCACAAACTTTGAGGGTTATCTGGAGCCTAACATTCCAGAAACAACAGGACTAATAGTGGCCCATTCAGTGAACACTGTGAGGGGCGGGGTGACTCTGGTCCGCATCCTCAAGCCTACAGGGGAAGCGGTGGAACTTAAACGGGGGCTGCACCTGGGGGAATTTTACCCGGTGGCAGAAAGTGACATTTTAATACCCCCATGTGCCCCTATCTGTAGTACAGCCACCCCGACAGCTCCTGCAGGTCTTATCTCCTTGGAGGAGTCTCCTATTTCCACAGAGCAAAGAGCTGAGCTGGTGGGACTGCTACAGGAGTTCATGGATGTGTTCAACGTGTCAGGGAAAAACACGGGCAAGTGCACCAAAGTCAAACACCAAATCCGAACTGGAGACCACAACCCCATCAAGCAACGCGCTTACCGTGCATCTCCTGAAAAACGTGCAGAGATTGAACGTCAGGTGGCTGAGTTGCTGGCGGACGGAGTGGTGGAAGAGAGCTGCAGTCCCTGGGCATCCCCTGTGGTGCTAGTGAGGAAAAAAGGGGGACAATGGAGGTTCTGCATCGACTATCGTCGGCTCAACGCAGTGACCATTAAAGACTCACACCCCCTCCCCCGAGTGGATGATAGCCTGGACGCGCTGGCTGGTTCCGTCTGGTTCAGCACACTTGACTTTTCAAATGGCTACTGGCAGGTTGAAGTAGCTGAGGAGGACCGAGAGAAAACAGCGTTCACTACCGGCAGAGGCTTGTATCAGTGGCGGGCCATGCCTATGGGTCTGACGAACTCTCCGGCCACCTTTCAGCGCATGATGGAGCTCATCTTGAGGGGTCTGCCTTGGCACATTTGTTTGGTGTACTTGGACGATATATTGATTTATAGCCGTACCTTCGAGGACCACCTCGTACACCTGGAGGAAGTCCTGTCCAGAATTCAGTTAGCGGGTCTAAAGCTAAATCCCAGAAAGTGCCACTTTGCCCGGGACCACGTGGTATTTCTCGGCCATGTGGTCTCTAGATGTGGTCTCCTGCCCGACCCAAGAAACACTGATAAGGTGAGAACATGGCCAACCCCCCGTACCCCCTCAGAGGTCAGGGCCTTTGTGGGCCTGTGCTCCTATTATAGGAGATTTGTGAGTAATTTTTCACAACATGCTGCACCACTGAATCACCTGGCAGGGAAAAATGTACCCTTTGAATGGTCAGCTGACTGCGATGCTGCTTTCACTCACCTCAAGCAAGTACTCACCTCCTCACCAGTGGTTACACTGCCTAACTTTTCCCTTCCTTTTAAAGTGTACACGGACGCTTCTAAGGATGCTGTTGGAGCAGTGCTGGCCCAGGAGGATGGTGGTCGAGAGAGAGTAGTAGCCTACGCCAGCCAGGCCCTCACACACACGAAGAAAAGATGGTCTACGTTTGACAGAGAACTATGGGCTGTCGTGTGGGCGGTGCATGAGTTTAAACACTATGTGGGGATGTCGGCGTTCTCCATCATCACTGACCATCGCCCTCTTTTGGGTCTCAGACACATGGCTATTGATAATGACCCCACCGGACGAAGAAGCAGGTGGGTGCTGGAGCTGGATCCGTTCGACTGGACCATGGTGCACAAAGATGGCTCCCGCCATAAAAACGCTGACGCACTGTCCCGTCGGCCGGCAACCCCTGATCCCGTGGAGCTAGACGCTACAGCAGCAGGACTGCACACGGTGGCTTCCGTGGGGGCATCGGATGGCTGCCCGTCCGCGGACGGAGAGCAGGCAGACCTGGCTTCTCGATATTCTCTTTGTGGTGCTGAGGGAGAATTGCAGTCACTACAGCGTCAGGACACAGACATTTTTACGGTGCTGGCTTGGCTGGAACAGGGCGTTCCCCGTCGGCCTCGCGTGCTCCCCCGCGGGTCTTCCGCCGGGGTAAGGAATTTATGGACTGAGTTTCACTGGCTGTCAGTTAAGGAGGGATTGTTGTGTCGTACGTCACCGCCTGCAACCGTGGGAGAGCCGCAAATTCAAGTTGTGGTTCCCGCCTCCATAGTGCCGGAGCTTCTACAACAGTTACATGGGGAGCCGGCCGCTGCCCATTTTTCCACGGAACGTGTGTGGGAAAAGGCCCGGCAATCTTACTACTGGCCCTTCATGCTGAGAGACATCCGGCGGTGGTGTGAGCAGTGCAGAGCGTGTCAGACCCGCCGGTGCCCGGTCCCCGGGCCAAGGGCTCCCATGGGGGGATCCCAAGTTTGTCGCCCCCTCCAGAGGGTGGCCATGGACATTTTGGAGTTGCCCTTAACGTCACAGGGGAACAGATATGTTCTAGTGGTGGAGGACTACTTCACTAAGTTTGTTACACTGTATGCACTGCCCAACCAAACAGCTCACACTGTCGCTCGCTGCCTGTTTGAGGACTATGTTTTGGTGCAGGGTGTCCCCGAAATCCTGCATAGCGATCAGGGTCGCCAGTTCGAAGCAGAAGTCACCCAGAGGCTGTGCCAGTTGCTTGGAATAAAAAAGACACGCACCACTGCCTATAATCCCAAATCTGATGGCATGGTGGAGCGTCATAATCGGACTTTGATCGACCAGTTAGCTAAAATGTTGATTTCTCACGGGGGTGAGTGGGACACATATATGAAGCAGGTCGCCTTTGCATACAACACGTCTAAGCACGCCAGCACCCGGTTCACCCCCTTTTACCTCATGCACGGGCGTGAGGCCCGGGTTCCTGCAGAGACATTGCTGCCCTCTAGTGTCCTGGATTCTCGGGGCTCGGGGATCCTGACGGACTATGTGTCAGTTATGGCTGAACGGCTGGAGTCGGCCTTCAGGGCAGCCAGGCTTAATTATGGGAAGGCTCATGAGAGACAGAGACTGTATTATAACGAAAAGAGCTGTCATCGGGCACACAAAGAGGGCGCGTTGGTGTGGCTGAATAACCCTACTGAAAGCCGTACTAAACTGGCGCCACACTGGAAGGGCCCGTATCGAGTGATGCAGGTGCTGGTCTCTGGAGGGGAAGCGGGCTTGACATACCGCATCATCAACCCTCTGGACCTGATGGAGCGAGCCCAAGTAGTGCATCATGACAGACTGAAGCCGTACACGTTGCCTTTGCCTGCACAGGAGGTGCCTTCCTCTCCGTTAGCACTTGGAAGCTTGCCTACTGTGGAGGCTTCACCGCTTCCCCAGGTCCCACAGTGCGGGGAGTTGGACAATGGACTGTGGGGGAATTCTTTAGGGTTTAGGCCCGGACTATCTCGCAGGGGGCGAGTGGTGCGACCTCCTTTGCATCTGCAAGATTTTTGCACGTTTTGAGGGGCCAGTGTTCTATCCTATGCAAAACTGTTGATCAGTTAAAAAAAAAAAAAAAATATATATATATTGTTACTTTATGTGTGCATTAAGATGGTGAATTTTTTTCTTCTCTGTTCTATTTCCCCTTGTTTGTTACCTATTTTGTTTGTAATGAAACGGGGACGTTTCTAATTGAGGGGGGGACGTATGTAACAAACAGTTCAGGGTGTCCCAAGTTTACAGAGAGTGAGGAGGAGTTTTGTCCTTTCAGAGTTGCCGTAGGGGTGGTGACGTGGTGTGTGTGTTGTTGTGGAGAGAGAGTTAACAAGGAGTACACATTAAAGAAGCTGTGACTACCGGACCTGATCTAATGTCTCCCGTTTATTATTTTATTATATAAGTACACTGTATAGGCGAACCCAGGACACTTGGCTACACTGGTATTGAAATAAGCCTCCTCCATTTTGAAAATGATGACAGGGGAAGTGTCACTTGTGACGTCACAAGTTTGACCAGGCGGTAATACTAAGCATGCACTAATTATTTTGGGAAGAGAGTTCGACCCAGCAGTAATTCAAGGCAGGCGCATACTATATGCACTGCGGCAATTCAAGGAAATACGGTAATTAAAATGAATCTACCTAATTAAGTGTCCGGGAACAGCATGTTGATGAGACAGTGATTTAACCGCATCTTAAGTGATGTGGGATCTGAGCCGACGATGTCGTTGAGGCTTGTGCAGCCCTTTGAGACACTCGTGATTAAGGGCTATATAAGTAAACATTGATTGATTGATTGAATTTTTAGTCCAGGGGTAGGGAACCTATGGCTCTCGAGCCAGATGGGGCTCTTTTGATGACTGCATCTGGCTCTCAGATATATCTTAGCTGGCGTTGCTTAACACGATAAGTCAGTGTTTCTCAACTTTGTTTGAGCCAAAACACATTTTTTTCATTGAAAAAAATCTGAGGCGCACCACCAGCAGAAAACATAAAATTAAACTCAGTAGCCGATATTGACCCAAAAAAAATTGTTCTCGCAATAGCTCTTGTCTCTATGTAGGTGTACTGTCAAGCCGTAACTTATTTTGAGTTTTTTCGGTGTTTTCCTGTGTGACTTGCGCTCCTATTTTGGTGGCTTTTCCTCTTTTGTTGGTATTTTCCAGTAGCGGTTTCATGTCCTCCTTGAATGCTATTCATCGCACCTGCTTTGTTTTTACAATCAAGACTATTTAAGTTGTGCGGACGCACTCCTCCGCACACTGTAAGTCTTTGCTGTCGTCCAGCATTCTGTTTTTGTTTACTTTGCAGCCAGTTCACTTTTAGTTATGTTTTGCTTCAATGCCTTTTCTTAGCGGCACTCGCCTTTTGTGTATTTTTAGTTTAAGTGTTGGATACCTTTTTACCTACATAGTACCTCCCGCATATTGTGATCACGACATACCATGTTCCCGACATCTACAAAAGCAGTTAGCTACCTGCTGCCACCTACTGATATGGAAGAGTATTACACGCTTACTCTGCCGAGCGCTAGACAGCACAGACACTCAATAACAACACATTTTTGAATTATAGGTACAGGTTTGCAAAAATATTATCAACCCAATTAGGTGAAATTACATCATCTCTCCCACGACACACCAGACTGTATGTGCCACGGCACAGTGGTTGAAAAACACAGCGATAAGTAATGAATAATTCTGCTAGTAATCACAGTGTTAAAAATAACGTTCAAAATATAAAACATTCTCATGCATTTTAATCCATCCATCCGTTTTCTACCGTTCCTGTTCAAGAAGTCGCATTAATGGTAAGAACTATTTTATTCATTAGCTTCAGAATAACAATGTTATTAAAAAGAAGAAGATACTTATTATATTCTGAAAAATGTTGGTCTCACTTAAAAATGCACACAATTACTTGTATTCAGTGTTAAAAATTATTGTATGGCTCTCTCGGAAATACATTTTATAATATTTGGCTTTCATGGCTCTCTCAGCCAAACAGGATCCCGACCCCTGTTCTAGTTTATGTATGCAGATTACATGTCAAAAGCATACATTGGTATTTTAGTCATTTTCTTAATTAAAACAAAAACGAAAATAAATGGTCCATTCCATACATACGTTCAAACCTCAGCCGAGTCATACCAAAGACTATAAAAATGGAACCCATTACCTCCCTTCTTGTCACTCAGCATAAAAGGTTGGAATTGGGGGTTAAATCACCAAAATGATTCCCGGGCACGGTCACCGCTGCTGCTCACTGCTCCCCTCACCTCCCAGGGGGTTGGAACAAGAGGATGGGTCAAATGCAGGAGGACATATTGTACATATCTTTCCATTGAAAAGGACGTGTGTCACATTCAGCGGTCTGCCATGAAGGTGCCGTGACCTTTCACCTAATTTCAGGTGATCATTGTTTCCCTTTCCACGCGAGGCTGTGGAATGTGTGGAAGTTTCCATATGAGTGGCGTGTCTCCAGCTTTGATAAGGTTGAAAGATAGCGGTCCACACACATTTATTGACACAGACACACTGAGCGCAGTCCTCAGTCCTCACACTAACTTGTGCTCCACTGTGGTACGAATGTGTGTGTGTGTGTGTGTGTGTGTGTGTGTGTGTGTGTGTGTGTGTGTGTGTGTGTGTGTGTGTGTGTGCGTGTGTGTGTGTGTGTGTATACTTATTTCTTGTCAGTAGAACAACTCGCCATGGCTTACTTAATGGGGACATTGCTCTGTTTACACGGTCACCTTTAGGGGACCTCTGACGGCATGGTGACAAAAAAACAGGTTTCGAAAGGGAAACCTTTTTAATTGATGTTAATCATTTAAAAAGGTTTAATCATTAATAGTACTGTGATTCTGTACGGGAAACATCCTTAGTTAAAACTAATATATTTTTCCAAAAACAAAATCTGGTTTAGTGTTCCTTAGGAAGACATTTTCATACAGCATGATTTTAAGACATTATTACCTTAAAGTATGATTCACATTCAGAATGTTCCATCCTTTTATATATGCTACTAGGAATTCATTACTGCTAAACACAGTTTTCAGTAATGTCACAGAAGATGCAGGATTTGCTTTAACATTTAAAGGGGAACATTATCACCAGACCTATGTAAGTGTCAATATATACCTTGATGGTGCAGAAAAAAGACCATATATTTTTTAACCGATTTTCAAACTCTAAATGGGTAAAATTTGGCGAATTAAACGCCTTTCTGTTTATCGCTCTTTTGGTGATGACGTCAGAACATGACGTCTCCGAAGTAATACACCCGCCATTATAATTTTCAACACATTACAAACACCGGTTGTCAGCTCTGTTATTTTCCGTTTTTTTGACTATATTTTGGAACCTTGGAGACATCATGCCTCGTCGGTGTGTTGTCGGAGGGTGTAACAACACTAACAGGGAAGGATTCAAGTTGCACCACTGGCAAGAAATCTGCCGCCAGACCCCCATTGAATGTACCGGAGTGTCTTCACATTTGACCGGCGATGCTAAGACAGACATGGCACAGAGATGTATGGATAACCTGCAGATGCATTTGCAACGATAAAGTCAACGAAATCACAAAGGTGAGTTTTGTGGATGTTGACTTATGTGCTAATCAGACATATTTGGTTGCGGCGTGACTGCCAGCTAATCGATGCTAACATGCTACGCTAATCGATGCTAACATGCTATTTACCGGTGGTGCTAAAGCAGACATGGCACAGAGATGTATGGATAACCTGCAGATGCATTTATAACTATATTACGTTTCCTTCCACCCACATTTAATGCAAAAAAAACACTTACCAATCGAAGGATTTAAGTTGCTTCAGTGTCACGAAATGCGAAAGTCCTGATCGTATGGTCCGCACATTTTACCGTGATGCTAACGCATCTATTCGGCCATGCTATGGCTATGAATAGCGTCAATAGCTATTCGCTCAATAGCTTCAGTTTCTTCTTCAATACTTTCATACTCCAACCATCCGTTTCAATACATGCGTAATCTGTTGAATCGCTTAAACCGCTGAAATCCGAGTCTGAATCCGAGCAAATGTCGCTATATCTTGCTGTGCTATTCGCCATTCGACAAGTCTAGCTCCATCCTATCTTGCAGATTGTATTGTACCATATGTACCTGCAAGAAATCTGCGTTCAAAGGACTCCGGCTTATTAGTGATTCCTAAAGCCAAAAAAAAGTCTGCGCGCCATAGAGCGTTTTCCATTCGGGCTCCAGTACTCTGGAATGGCCTCCCGGTCACAGTTCGAAATGCTACCTCAGTAGAAGCATTTAAGTCTCACTTTAAAAATCATTTGTATACTCTAGCCCTTAAATAGACCTCCTTTTTAGACCAGTTGATCTGCCGCTTCTTTTCTTTTTCTCCTCTGTCCCCCCCTCCCTTGTGGAGGGGGTCCGGTCCGATGACCGTGGGGTGGGGGTGGGGGGGGGGGGGGTCCCACATTTGAGGTCCTCTCCAAGGTTCTCATAGTCATCATTGTCACTGGCGTCCCACTGGGTGTTAATTCTCCTTGCCCACTGGGTGTGAATTTTCCTTGCCCTTATGTGGGTTCTTCCGAGGATGTCGTAGTCGTAGTGGTTTGTACAGTCCTTTGAGACATTTGTGATTTAGGGCTATATAAATAAACATTGATTGATTGATTGATTGAAACTTCCTATAAGAGGACAGCTGTAGTGCTGTATTCTGAGTATCATGTCATATTTCATTTGAACCTTTTTTTTTTCTTTTTTTATTTTTAAATGGTCCTCAGTAGTCATGTACAAATTTGTATGAATATTGCAAAATTATATAAATTTGGTCCCCATGAACCACATTAACTCTTTTTTCCCCAGGGTCCCCAGTAATTACGATCAGCACATTATTTCATCAATCCAGAGATTTAAAGACGTGTATGCGCTAACTGGGCAGTGGCCATTTTACCTCATTTTTTAATGCTTCCACAACCTGTAGAAAGGATGGTCCCCACAAGTTATGATCAAACAAAACCTTGGTCCCCATTCCAAATGACAACCAGTATGTGCGTGTGTGTGTGCAACTGCTGTGATGAGACCAATTGCAAACACTTGTTTTACTATTAAAATAAACAGCGGATATGTGTGGTGGTAAACTTTCAAAGTAAATGGAATATATTCCACTGGAGGTCTCCCCTCTCAAACTAAACACTCACCTGCCATAGCATTAGGTACAGTTCACCTGCACAGTGTACGAAATTCAGAGCAAGAGTTGTATCAAATCGTTTGCATATTAATAATAACTAGAAAATGTTGATGGACCTGCTATCTGGCCCCTGCACCTCTGGCTGGTAGTCGCCGGAAGCCGCTGTACTTATGAGATGTTGCCGAGTGTCTGAATCCGTGAGTTTTAGGTGTAACCGTACAAAAAGAGCCTGTAAAACAGTAGCATGTTTACATAAAAATGCTAACACTTAGCACGTGTGCTAACGATAGCATGATAACAGTCAGTATGTTTCATATACCAAGTTATGTGACTCAAAAGGTGTACGGCATCGTAAATACAGAGATGAAAAAGTTAGCAAGTTTAAGTTAGTTTGCTAGCATAATGTTTGCATGCTAACATTTAACAAGTGTCAGATACCAAGTTATATGACTCTGGGCTAAACGGTTGCAAAACTAGCTAAAAAAAAGTTAGCATGCTAATGTTAGCATGCTAGCAAGCTAAGGTGAGCATCATAGTAGTTAGCTTGTGTAACATATCCAGTTATGTGACTCTAAGGTGTATCGCTACGGAATTAGAGAAATAAATGTATAATCAGCAAAAAAAAGTTCTTATTTTATTGGTAGCATGCTAGCAATTAACAAGTGTCACATACCAAGTTATATGTCTCTAAGGTGTACGGTTATGGAATAAGAGAATTAAAAGTATATCCATCCTTCCATCCATCCATCCATCCATTTACTACCGCTTGTCCATTTTGGGGTTGCGGGGTCAATTAGCAAAAAAAAAAGTTAGCACTTTATAGGTAGCATGCTTACATGAGCATGCTAGCAGTTAACAAGTCTCACATACCAAGGTATATGACTCTAAGGTGTACGGCTATGCAACTAGAGAATTAGAAGTACAATTAGCAAAAAAAAAAGTTAGCACTTTATTAGTAGCATGCTAACATGAGCATGCTACCAGTTAACAAGTGTCCCATACCAAGTTGTATGATTCTAAGGTGTATGGCATCGTAAACAGAGAAATAAAAGTGTAAAATCAAATGAAAAATGTAGCGAGTTTAAGTTAGCTTGCTAGCACGCTAACAGTTAACTGTCATATACCAAGTTATATGACTCTAAGGTGTACGGCTATGCAATTAGAGTATTAAAAGTACAATTAGCAAAAAAAAAGTTAGCACTTTATTGGTAGCATGCTAACATGAGCATGCTACCAGTTAACAAGTGTCCCATACCAAGTTGTATGACTCTAAGCTGTATGGCATCGTAAATAGAGAAAAAAAAGTGTAAAATTAGATGAAAAAGGGTAGCGAGTTTAAGTTAGCTTGCTAGCATGCTAACAGTTAAGTGTCACATACCAAGTTATATAACTCTAAGGTGTATCACTATAGAATCAGAGAAATAAATGTACAATTTGCAAAATAAAAAGTTAGCACTTTATTAGTAGCATGCTAACATGAGCATGCTAGCAGTTAACAAGTATCACATACCAAGTTATTTGACTCTAAGGTGTATAGCTATGGAGCAGTACATGGCCACCGGATCGGAGAGTGGGACATAGGAGATATATATATATATATATATATATATATATATATATATATATATATGGGCTTCACGGTGGCAGAGGGGTTAGTGCGTCTGCCTCACAATACGAAGGTCCTGCAGTCCTGGGTTCAAATCCAGGCTCGGGATCTTTCTGTGTGGAGTTTGCATGTTCTCCCCGTGAATGCGTGGGTTCCCTCCGGGTACTCCGGCTTCCTCCCACTTCCAAAGACATGCACCTGGGGATAGGTTGATTGGCAACACTAAATTGGCCCTAATGTGTGAATGTGAGTGTGAATGTTGTCTGTCTATCTGTGTTGGCCCTGCGATGAGGTGGCGACTTGTCCAGGGTGTACCCCGCCTTCCGCCTGATTGTAGCTGAGATAGGCGGCAGCGCCCCCCGCGACCCCAAAAGGGAATAAGCGGTAGAAAATGGATGGATGGATATATATATATATATATATATATATATCCATTTGTCTACCGCTTATTCCCTTTGGGGTCGCGGGGGGACTATATATATATATATATATATATATATATCCATCCATCCATTTCCTACCGCTTATTCCCTTCCGGGGTCGCGGGGGGCGCTGGCGCCTATCTCAGCTACAATATATATATATATATGTGTATTTATATTTTTTTAATTTATTATTTTAAATTTTTTATTATTCTATTAATTTCAAAGCCTCAACATTTGCCATGCAGGACTGTCATCTCCATCTGTGGAGGATGAAAGACCAGACCAGGCTGCATGCTGTTCAAGACTTCCCCCTCAGGTGTTGTCCAGTTGGCCTCCGGGCAATCAATGACACAACGGATGTTGCCTTAGCAGCCTTCAACTCTGGTTAAACCATGCATCAAGAAGAATAATGAAAACTATAGTTATCTTGTCAGATTTGAGTACAACATTTGAGGAAAAAGAGTTGTATATTTTGGTAAAAAAAAAAAAAAAAAAAGGTTACTTTGAGACAAGTTTTGTTTTTTTTCAACTAAGGATACATTGTAATCTTTAAGAAAATTATGATATTATTAATGCTTTAATGGTTTAGAAACAAGTGTGATATTTAGATGGTGGAGGTTGAATACAATTTCAAGAAAAGAGAAAAAAGTAAAAAAATTTCCCCCCAAAAAAGTCTTTTAAGAAATCTTTAAAAATATTCTTGGAATACACACTGGTACTTTTGAGGAAAAATGTATATATTATTTCTTTTTTTTTTAAGGAAAAATGGCGTGCAGGTAGGAACATTATTTAATTATCAAAACTCAAAGAGGTACAAAAAACAAAAAGCGAGCCGACAGAACAAAATGCCTGATCGCACTCAAAGCTAACACTTAACACGAACTATGGACAGGAAATAATTACGTAACTTTGGCACGAAACAAACAACTTACGTGGCAGGTTGCATGAAGCAAATAACGACGCCAGGACGACAGACCGGCAAAGGCAGGCTTAAATAATGCCTCTGATTAGTGCTCAGGAAGCAGGTGAGTGGGCGAACACTAATCAGAGACAGGTGGAAATTATAAGTAACCATGGTAACTAAAACAAACAACGGTGCACAAAAACAGGAACTAGTGGAGTCCAAAACTAACAGAACATAACAAAACATGATCAGTACCATGGATCATGACAATACTTTGGAAAAAGGTATATTTGTAATTGTTTTTTTTTTTTTTTACTTTTCCCTTCAGTATAATTTTATATAATTGCCTACACACATATTAAACCTACTTCTTAACCTCAGCAAAACGTTTAATTCAAAATATTACACACTTGGTCAGAATTTTCCTGACTGCGGAGTATGCTTGTGGAATTCAGATTTTTTCTCTCAGCTTGGACAATGTGTAATTGCTTACACCAAGTCCATTTTTTTCATGAAGATATTTGAGGATTAAAGTAAAAATACGGTGATCCTTTGGAAGGCTCATAAGATGTTTCATTTCTGCTGGCATTGAAGACTGATTCAGTTTTTCTCCAACTCTTTAAAATTTGCGGGCCGTGCAGTTCCCACCTAGGTATTCATTGATGTCTGGCTTTAATGATTGCCTCTCAAAGTACCATCATTTATGTCACCACATGACCATTGCTGCAGAAATACTATACAGGAACACATTTACAAACTACTGTGCATTGACTAACATCAACAGAGTACAAAAAGGGTTATTTTCTGGTACATATAAAAATCAATAAACCCGCATCAGCAATTAAAACATATCTTATGTGATACTGTCTAAATTAAAATGGCAAAAAACATACTAAATGTAAAAAATTAAAGAAATAAAATATTTGAACTCACAATTTGTATTGGACGCCATATAAGCCAGTGGTACCCCTTGTCAATTCGAGTGGAAATGACATACCAAGTTATTTGACTCTAAGGTGTATAGCTATGGAATTTGATAAATAAATGTACAATTAGCAAAAAAAAAAGTTAGCACTTTATTGGTAGCATGCTAACATGATCATGCTACCAGTTAACAAATATTACATACCAAGTTATATGACTCTAAGGTAAACGGTTGCAAGATTAGCTCAAAAAGCTAGCACGCTAATGTTACTATGCTAACATAAACATGCATACAGTTAGCATGTTTCAAATACCGAGTAACATGACTGTAAGGCGTATGGCTGCGGAATTGGAGAAAAAAAACTTTATAAAAAGTTTTGGTTGACACTGTCAGAGAAGCATGTGTTGATTTTAAGCAGCGCTCTGTTTCTAGTCTCCACTCTGGAATAGTTGGGTCAACCCTTCTAGGCGGGTCTAAAAATAGCCTTGCCAGGTCAAATAAGAGAACAGGCAAGTTTAAAGGCGAGTCAGCTTCCACTGGAAGAAAAGTAGTGACCTCTATTGGATATAAAACATAATAGCAGCAAAGTATACAATGTTAATTTTTAGGAAAAATGTAGTATTATTGGGGGGTAAAACTCTATTTTATGTTTCAGCTGTCACATATACTGTAATATTTTACAATATATTTACAATATATATTGTATATATATGATATAAACATAATATATCAGTATATCTCCTCTACTGTACATGCATAATGGAAATATTACGTATATGTGTTATATTTTTTATTGCTTTTAGTCTATTTCAGGGGTTTCAGACACGCGGCCCGCGAGACATTATTTTGCGGACCCCACCTTAATATGAAAGTTTAATGTTAGTGCTGCCCGCAAGTTTTATATGAATGGCGCTTGACAGCGTTGTTTTATTTGGGTCCAAAATGGCTCTTTCAGCGTTCTGGGTTGCCTACCCCTGCGTTAGTGGAAAAGCGGCAAATAAGTGAAAGCGACAGAGACGTTGCCATGGAGACGAGGGTTTTCTTACGTGCCCGGCTTCAGTCACACCGCGACACCTGTCCGTCAGTAATAACAGTCCCCGATTACCTGGACCAATTCAAACCGTTATTTGTTTCTTTTATTGTTTAATTTGCATTGCCTCACACGATGAACACTATATATATTTCTATATGACGCCGGATAACACTCCGGGAGCCGTCACTTTTTTGCGCATGTTATCCCGTTACTTTCCCGGCTATTATCCACCGACCGCCGTGTTGCTGTAGGGAGGAAAAACGGAACGATACACATCGCGAAAATAACATTATCCTCTGTGCGTGGTCTAAATACAAATATATTCCACAACCCCAAACATGTCTTTTTCAAAGCCTGCAGTGAAGAGAAAGGTTAGTGATGAGCAAAGACAATTCCAGGAAAAGTGGGAGATGCAATATTTTTTTTGTTGAGCACAGG